>NW_015622139.1:600000-795172 GCF_000836295.1 Verruconis gallopava | reverse complement strand
AGAGAGAGAGAGAGAGAGAGAGAGAGAGAGAGAGAGAGAGGGAGAGAGAGAGAGAGAGAGAGGGAGAGAGGGAGAGAGAGAGAGAGAGAGAGAGAGAGAGAGAGAGGGAGAGAGGGACAGAGATATGATAAACATTGAGAGTGTAACGCCCTGTCTCTTCTAGCCCGTTCTACCAAGACGCAGCAGGCAGAATCGCGCGGCGCTTACAAAACCACAGGACTGCATGGCCAACTTCCGTGTAGGAGACGTGCGGATATGTGGGGTTCGATGGATTTTGATGCCATGACTGCGAGGCTTGAATCTAAGAAGCGGCAGAAGCCATGCTCGACGCAAACGATGCATGTATATATAACCAACGGGAAGGAGTGCTTCGATGCTTCGAAAGCAAAGATACGAGACAAAGGAAGACAAAGACGTTGAAAGAAAAGGAGAAAGACACGGACGTGAGCCGTCCCACGTGTCCCCAATATAATCCTCATCCACGTCTCCATCGCGATCAACCACCGTAACTACACTAACTGTCTTCGTCAATCTCCAGTTCATACAACCCACATCGTGTGATTTTTTTTTTTTTTGCTCCTATATTATCCGCCTCTCGTTTAAAAAGTTCGTGCTCTTTAAAAAATTTGTTAGTCAGTTGAGAAACAAAAAAATATCCGTATGTATGCTCCTCCCTTTTTTTTCTTGTTATGCAATCTGAGCCGCCCAGTGGGTGCCATCTCTATGTTGAAACGGAATGTTTCCAAGTAGAATCAGCTGGCACTGATATGCTCTTTACCATCATCCGTCACAACAACATTTCCTTCCTCGGGCGCTTTGCCGCCGACGTAAGCCGTGGCTTTCGTCACCTCGCCCGTCGCCGCGTCTGTACTATGCAGAGTTGTCTCTCCCGTTTGCACGGCCGTTTCCGTGCTCTCAGCGGGGTCCTTACTTGCACTGTTTTCCAGTGGGGTGTCTTCAACGGCTGTACCTGCAACTGTAGCTGGCAAGGGCTCGCCCGCGGCTTTTTCTTCGGAGCTAATGTGAATCTCAGCAGGCGTTCCATTCTTTGCGGCCTCGGCGACAGCTTGCGCCGTCTCAAGAGTGGGCGCCGAGACTGGCACGCTGAGCACACCTTCATCCACCTCCCATATTGTCTGCGGCCGCGAAATGGTAAACTTGAAGACTGGTCTTGACGGAGCAGACATGGGGCCGGAGTCGCCACCAGCACCAGAAGGCGAAACACCTGGTCTTCTCCTCTGAGGGCCACGAGCCCGACCCTTCCTCGCGTCTGCTAACGGGGCCTTCTCTTCCGCTGGCTCATCCTCCACCTTCGGCTCCTCCTTCTTCGGCGCCTGCGGACCCAGACCGAGCTTCTTGTTCAGGTCGGACATGAAGCCTGCTTGAAGAGCGGCGATCTTGCCGCTGCCTCCAGGACGAACGGGCACGGCCGGTTTGGACTTTGGAACCGACGCGCCGCCCTCATTCGAATCCCTGGAGGTCGACTTGGCCAGCGAAGCTTCCTCAGAAGCGTCAGAGCCGCGGAACCGGCTTGGGCGTGCCGGCACGCTTGGCTTGGGCCTGGCGGGCACGACTGGAACCTGACGTGGTTCGTCAGATGAAGGTTCGGCCGCCTTCCTGGCGGGTCTGGCCGGTACCTGCGGCTGCTTTGTCTCGACGGGAGAAGTAACTTCTTCGTCCTCTGGATCGATAGTCGTGGTGTACAGCTGACTGCTTGGCGTATCCTCCCAGATATCTTTGCTTGGGAAACGCGGCTGGACGGGAGGACGGGAAGCCGCACCGGCTGCAACCTCTCCAGAAAGCCTTTTCATTTGATCCGGCAACAATTTCTCCTGATCATTCTTTTCAGCCGTCTTCCGGGCCTGCTCGTCCGCAGGAGGTTCGTAGACGCCCTTCGGCTCATGCTCGGCAGCCGGGTGGCTCTCTTCGACATCTTGAGGAGCCTCAACCGTCGTGACGTAGTTCAAGCTATCCGGAGCATCTTCCCACACATCCCTGCTAGGAAAGTGGTGACGGGCAAGATCAGGGCGCTTCGTGTTGGACTTGTTCTGGGCACCTCCAACGGTAGCGGGCGCCGAGTCCGCACGAGGTTCATCATCATCGTCGAATAATGGTTCATATTCCTTGACATCCTCAAGAGGCGTGCCGACGCTCTCGGGGCGAAGTGTTTCGCCTCTGCCGGCGATGTGAGCTAGCTGATGCTCGGAGATCTTGTTGATGCTGTTCGAGCGGCTATGCGCGTGGCTGGTACCGTCCGATAACTCCAGATAGGTAGTGCTGCGGCGCTCAAACTCCGGTTCGACGGCAGGCTGCATGTATTGCGCGTCAGGACGGTACGCAGCCTCGTCAGCGGCCAGGATGGGAATGTCGTCTCCAGAGTCGGCGTGGCCATCAACAGAGCGCGCTGCACCGACATATGGGGATCGCGGAATATCAACGTGAATGGTGTCATCCTCCACCTCGCTGTCCAGCGCGTGATCATGCTTGGAGTGATTGATCTGCTTGACGGCGCTTTCTAACGCGTCAGTTGGGAAGCTCATCTTGCGAAGCGGGGATTCAGCGAAGGTCTGCGAGCTGGGACGGCGAGGCTTCGTTGAGTTGGGTCGAGAGGCCAGGCGCTGCGCGTACTCCTCAGAAGCTATGTAGCCAACATCTTCGCCGGGTGTGCCAACAATAGCTGGTGACGAGCCTGCACGAATGTAAGTACTGAGATCAGGCTACTTGGATTTCCTACAGAACTTTTGAAAAAAAAAATTGGGAGAGGAGGGAGGGGGGTTGAGGAGGAAGATAGAAGGCATTGAAGATGAGAAAAAAAAAGGTAAATGAAAAAAGAAGGCTTGGACATACCGACGCCTGGATGAGATGTGGTGTGCACCAGCTTGTTGAGCTCGTCGGAGCTCAAAGCCCATTCCTTCCTTTCCTCACTGATCGCGGGCCCATACTCGCCCTTTTGCTCGCGAGCTAGAGCTTCTGGATGCCTCTCGTACCACGCCTTCTCGAACGGGTCGGCCTTGTTGATGCCGTGGCCATGCAGTCCATAGCTTCCGGGCGGACCGTAGAAGATCTCACGACCGCTCTTGGTACGCGAATGATGTCTGGGCGTACCCTGTCCACCGCTGCTGTGGAAGCCAGCACCTTGGCCAGGGCCGGCGAGACCAGGAGAAGGCGTGGGCGCCTGCACGTCGCCGGCGTTTGGGTACATGGGTACCTGCAGTCCAATGACGGGAATGCCATGCTCCTCGTGCTCGTTCGTGTCCTGCCTGTACAAGCTTGGAGGTCGCGAGCGTGTCTGCGACTGCCTTGAGCTGGACCTGTCCAGATCGACGCCCACATCCGTGTCAGAGGCGTTGCTGTGGGCCTTGCCGATGCCCAGAGCAGCCGCCTGGGAAGAATCGGTCCTCGTAACGGCAGCAATGCGCTGCTTCGCCGCCGCTACGGGCAGTGAGGCCTTTGGGGCATGAAGAGGCAGGTCGTCCGCTGTGTTGGAGGTCGTCGCAACTGCATCCGCCTCGTCTGCCTGGAGCACGGGGGTTGCGTGGTCGTATTCGCTACCCTCCTGGCCGACAGAAGGCAGCGTCACAGACGGAGGACGGGCGGGCACCTCCTTCGCGAGACCACTGCCATGCTTATCGGAGCTAGGAACCTTGTGCAGATAGGCCGGATTGTTGAGGGGGGAGGGCGCAAATCTGTCTCGGTTCGGACTCACAGAGCGCTCAACACTGCGCCTAGGGCGAGCAGGCACCTGAGGAACATCGATGGTGGCAGAGGCTGCGGGCATGTTCTGCGAGCGAGAAGGACGTGGAGGAATGGTGGGCGCGGCCATGATTGTGGTGGATGCGGTCGTCGTCGTCGATGGATGTTTGTAGAATGTGTCGGGGCGTGCGTCGTTGAGGGAGCAGGGGTGAGTAGCAACTTGTGCACGGAAACGTTATGTGCTAGCTTCAAACGATAGACGGACGGATTGGGAGTGGAGAGGAGAGAAGAAGAGGAGCGGACAAAGCTGTGAAGCGGATCCAGAAAAGGTCAGTCAGATGCGGTGAATGGCGGTCCCAAACGAGGCTGATAAGACGGGCACCATGCAAACAGATAGACGCAGGGTCTCTCTTGTCGAAGGTACAATTGCAGGTAGGCGAAGGACAAGACGAAGAAGTCAAAGGGGGGAGATTGGTGGGATGGAGGTTGCGCGAAGTACACAGAGGGGAAAAGACGAAGCAAGCGTCATGTCTCGGACATTGGCGGCGACGAGGTCTGTATGATTTAACAGACAAGAAAACGGAGGGACGTGAAGTCTCCACCGTTGAACAAGCTTGACGCAGGCGCCCCAGTCGCGAGCAGATTCGTCATAGCCAGGTGCAAGGACGAAGGGCCAGAGCAGGGTTGGGGGGAAAAACCGATCGAGAAGCGCAGGCCAGACCGGGATGCGATTGGTGGCTCACTCACTAAAGCTGAAGCCGCGTGAATCGAGCAGAGAGAAACGACGTTGGCGGCGGCGGCGGCGGCAGCGTCGGGGGGGGTGTGCCTGTGTCTTGCTGGAGAGAGCCGTTCCACCAGGCTGGAGCAGCAGCAGCTGTTGTGGTTGATGTTGCTGTCGTTGTCGTCGACGGCGCCGTTGGGGGCGGTGGTGTCGTCGTGTTGTCGTCACGGCCACAAAGGTACCTGAGCAGGCGCTCGGTAGCAGCAGCAGAATTGGCCGAAGCAAGGAACGGCAAAGCAGGCTACACGACCATCGAGGCCACCACGATAGAGCGGGTTGACGAGGCCCGTGGGATCAGCGGGATTCGTCGACGTCAGAAGAAGAAGACGAAGAAGCAGAGGAGGAAGACGAGAACGAGGCGCACGGGAGAGACACGGGCGCGGAAGACGCCCAAAGACGCGAACAAATAGCAAGCGGAGAGGGAAAGAAGGAAAGAAAACTCTTTCTGATCTCGAGCCAGCGTGCGCGAGACAGGTGGCGTCGTCGTCGCCGTGCAAGGTCGCAGCAGAGCGGCCCTACTGTGTGCTACACGTCCCGAGTCCAGTCACGCACCCACGCTCACGCTCACGCCTGCCTGGAGGAAAAGGAGCTGGGCTTAGCCCGTTCGGCGGCTAGCACCATGCCGCAGTTCAGCGAACAAAGGCTGCTGGCAGTGCTGGGCGCACGCCGTACGCAACCAGGAGCGCGCGGTGGTCTGCTTGGTGGTAAGGAACAGCCAGATGCAGCAGATCCGATCAGCACAGGCGTGGCAACGCATCCGGCGGCGGCCCCGGCAGGCATCTCGACGCCGGCTCGCAGCAGGCACCAGATGCGCGATCCGCATGTTGCTGTGCAGCCAGCCCCATTGGCCCGTCGCCGACGGCTGCCATGCGCCATTTTGTCGCCAGAGCCTCTGCTCCCCATCTCCCAACGCCTTTGCCCTACACGTGCCCCGATGATTCTACAATGCCTGTGCTACGATGCAGAGTTATTCCCTCACAAACCCCGTCGCCATGCACCAGGCGCTCAGTCGAGACTAGGCTGCTCGATCCCAAGCGCGTCCCCCGACCGAGGCGGTGTCGAACAAGCCAGTTTGTTTTCCCCCTTTCTCGTGCTGTTTGGCCAGCAGCAAGGCCATGCGCGCTGTTTGGAGCCGTTTGTTCTGCCACGCCCTGGCCCAGCGCACGTCACGAACTGCCGTGCCAAAGATGATCCGTCTCCAAGCGTACATGACACACCCCAATGCATGACTCCAGCTTTAACTTACACGCATGCTTGCGTACTTGATTCCTTACCGACCCTTCTGCTGTTTCCAGTCCCATACTGGCCCCGGAAAACAGCAGTCCAGAAGGCCCAGCGGGTGTCTGGAAGTCCTGTGGTGCGTTGCTCACGCGCCAGCAAACACCTTTGGGCCACCAGGGGCTTGCGAACGGCCGCCACGTACGGTCACGCATACCAAGGGACCGGAGGAAGAAGAGCGCTAGAACGACTGAGCGGAAGAGAGGAAGAGCCCCAGGATGTGGCTGCTTGCCAAATGAATCAGCAGCCCACCACCACCGCCTGAACATGTCCCCTCGCGATCTCGTGCAGAAACCGGAGTGGGCGGGGGGGTCGACTGCGCGCGTCTATGTTCGTCTATCTATGTGTGTATGGCTGCTGTTTCTCTGCCTCTGCTTGTGTAGGTGTATGTGTAGTCCGTCTGTATGCATGTACATGTGTGTACAAGTATGCAGGTGGATCCAACGACCCGGCTGCGTCATAGCCAGTGTCTGTGGGACCCGCAGCAAAGCGCGAGCGAAGAGCAATAGCCCAGAAGACCTCCTCTGCCCTTGCGGCACGACGAAGGATAGGGACGGATGGAGAAAGGCAAAGACAAGAAATTTCCATCTGACCACCCAGCCCCGTGGAGCTCGCGCCCAAAACGAGCGCACTTCGTACGGGCACAAACCACGGTTCTGCACGAACTACCATTCCTTACCCTCTGCATTCTCCACCCTTCGCCGTCCCGCCGCCGTCGCTGTTGCCGCTCGCTCGTGATCCCGCAAAAATCTTTGCCTTCCAGCCCCATGCAGCAACGTAGTCGACGTTCCTGAACCCGAAGCGTGTCACCTGCTCCCACTAGTCCTGCCGCCTTACCGCCCATTACCCCGGATTTTCGACGATTGCGCCACCCGCGCACACGCTCTCTCTTTCTCGGACAGACACGCTCACACGCTCCTCGACGATCGCCAACCTAAACACTTCCCCTCGCCGTTCGCACTTCGTAGCCATCATCATCATCATGATGCCATTCTTCGCCGCATCCCCTCTTCCCTTCCAGACCCTGTCCCTCGGCGCGCTGAGAGTGCGGGGGAGGGGTAGCCGGAGAGAGTTTTCCTTCTCGTACCGCCCTCCTCGTCCCGTCTCAAAACCCTCTTTTGCGCGAGAATTGGCAATCCTGCAAGCATGCAGCCGGCCCCAAGCTGCGTTCTTGTGCAATCCCCACGAGATCTTCTGTAATTTACGATTGATCGCCAGTTCAGTCTCTCCGCCAGAGAGCAGAGAAGGAGATTAAGAACAAACTCTTTGGAGGCGGGCGGTTTCCTCTCTGTCTTTCGCCTTCGTCGCCCTCGCCGCCTACTCCTCTAATTTTGAACAATACCGTCCCCCAATTTTTTCCCTCCTCCTCTAACGAACTCTCCTCATCTTAACCCTGCCGTGTGCAGAATTGGCGCATAGCATTTCGAGATGGGAAAGAACAGAGGCCAGAATGAAAAAAAAAAAAAAAAAAAAAAAGAAAAAGAAAAAAAAGAAAAAGAAAAAGAAAGAAACGTCCCGGGACCCCGTCGAGCCGTAAAAGAGGGACTCCACATGGGTGCGTATAGGATGCCCAAGAACAGAAAACCCCTCGTGTATGGGTCACGCTTCCTCAGGGGCGCAATTCTGTTTAGTCAATGGCGCCAGCGCACGTCCTTCTTATAGGTCCTCTATTTTTCCTGTTGCTCCTCGTAACTCTGCCTCAGATCGAAAGAGGAAGAAGAGAACCGGCCCGTTGATGGGCCCCACCACCGCCCACCTCTCTCCGTGCCGTGTTAAGCTCGTGATTCCCATTTTTACGTCGAAGTACAATGTCTGGCTTGCGTAGTGGGAAAAACCCAAAGGCCCCCGGCCCACCTGAATAACATCAGCTGAGATCGTGACATGTCTGAGTCGTACCGGAATCTCGATCGCAAGCAGGCACGTGACGGGCGCTGGCAATTGAGAGGCAGATGAGGAGGCATGACCTTCTGGCACATCTGGACGAAGTGGGTGGGCGGGGCGGGTGAGCAGATTGGCCGAATGCTTGCTGCTTCGTTACAAAATACAGTTTCGAATTTCCTCGCATGCTTTTTTTACAAACGATACACGGCGTTTGGTGGTTTCCCTTTGAAAGCGATGAAACCCGTACACACCATTTATCCAATCCCGACACACCATGTTTGACGACGGCGACACACGCTCGTTCGAACCTCAAGCAAAGCAAAGCCTCGCTGAGCAAGGCTGAGCCAGAGGCTTTAGCAGCACAGAATTGCTAAGAGGCCCCTGTGCCTCTTTGACGCCGTCGATATCTCGTACATATGGCACCCTAAGATATTTACCAGAAAAACGCCGCTCAAAATGCTTCCAAACAAATCGTCGCAAGGACAAAGAATATCACGCTGCTTGTCGAAATTGCTCAAGCGGCTCCGGCTCCACGGCCACTGATCTGCTAAAGAGATCAGCCATCCCCTTTAGTTGACCACATTGAAGCCATTCGTCTGCCCCCAAAAAAACCTCCCCACTTCACACTTGTGCCACTCCACACTTGCCACATGCCTATACAATCATTTGCGCAACGCCCTGTCCACCGAGCGTCTTGCTGCTCATAAATTCATCCTTCCTGATGGCCGCAAACCCGTAGCAGGCCGACGTGATGAGCAGAAAGACGGCCGCAGCAACCAGACTGGATGTGCCCACGATTAGGCTGAGCCACTGGACAAGGCTCATGACGCCGTAGATGGCAGCGCGCATGTAATTCGTGCTGAACTTGCGGATAAAGTCATCGAACTTGCTGGACGTTGGGCATATACGGAGCAGAAAAGGCACCTCAATGAAGAGGATCACGAAGGAGCTGGCTCTGTGTATTTGGAAGGAGCAACCCGTCAGCAATTGATGTTATCTATGTTGCGTCGGGTGGGAAGAAAGGGCGAGGGGAGAACAGGTTGTCATTCGACGTACAAGCATATTGCGCTGAAGATGATGAGCAACGGAGTGCCGAAGTTGAAGATATTCTGGACGAAGAGTCGTTAGCTAGATGCGTTCTCACCATTCTTGCGGCATGTGGCAGACATACGGCGATTCCGAGCGCGAAGCAAAGCACCATGCTAACTACACCAGCCCTGAGTCTCCGTCAGCATCGTTCTCGATGACTCCAAGCCCCGTCGTGTCAATTGCGTCGCTGTATGCACAAGAGCCGTAGCACAATGCACACATGCGCGCGCACACGCGGGGGACCATGCCTCCAGAAAACAGCAGATCGTCGCCTCCCGTTCGCCGTCGACGGCGGTATCTAGCTGAAAGGGCACGGAGGCGGGAAGGGCAGATTGCACAAACCATTGGCCGTAGATGCTCCAATTTCTAGAGCGAAACTCCTCTGCGAGCGTCATGGCGATGGACACGTGTTCCAAGAAGAGAAATCGTCTCCAGACGCGATGCCGCGATGTGTCTTCGAAGGTGTTTTGTTGTGATCACCACAAGTGCAATGGTGTCTTCGCTAGCTTATGTGGCAGCTTCTGGGAAGGTCTACGTTGCGTTGAGTAGGGCTGAGGCGCGAACGTCAGATCCGAAGGGGACGGGAAAGGGTTAAGAACAGTTCTCGCTCTTTTGTGCGGACGGGACTTGCGACGCGATGTCGAAAGGACTGAGAGAAAAGGTACGACGCGAGAGGTTATATTGTACAATGTAATTGTGTTGCCTGGAGTCAAACTGTGACGGTTGTGCCATATGAGAGCTGAAGGCAGGAGCTTTTTGCTACCTGCTAACGGACTTGCACGGCAGGCCTACGGGGTCCTGTTGCCAAGCCCCGTCAGAACTCAGCCTCACCATGAAACGTCAAGTCCCGCAGAAGGGATTATACGCTCATTGCAATGGTCGCCCTTAGTCAAAAGGATTTTTTTGTTATTGTTCTTGTCAAATTGTCAAAAGGGTTTAGATTTAAGAGGGATGCTCCTATACATTTACCACCTAAACATCGTCGTCCACCGTTTATTCGTTCCTTTCATACCACGCGTTCGTACACCTATCCCCTGCCATACCCTTCCCTTTCCCGGCCGCAGCCACACATCTCACTCTACATTTTTACCCGAGAGGTAGGGGAAAGTCTTGCCACGCTTTCTGTGATGCCGGCTTACCGCCACGCGGCTTTCGTTGCCAAATGTTTGCCCGGCATGGTTGCGCAAATGCTCGAGACCTGCTTAACCATGGACCAGTCTGAAGATGTCGTTAAGGACATAAAAGCTGCCGTCTGCGGGCATGAGCTGGAAGACCTGGCTGAAGTTCATTGGTCGCTGCTCTTCGTCGACCTGTTCCATTTCGATTAGTCTTCTCGGTCTTGAACGTGCACATGGAATGCATGCTGAAGTCGTCGTACCAGAAGAGCACCGGTGATCATGACGATGATACCTCCATGCTCCCCAGAAGGCTGTGCATCCTGTGTCGTGATCTGGTGCTTCACTTTTGTGAATGAGAGGCTGGTGAGCTTCTCGATGATGGCTGCAACACCTTGGTGCGGGCTGTTCTCGAACGTCATCATCGAGTGGTCTTTCTGTGTCGACATCTTTTAGCAAAACTTCCGTTCTCACTTTTCTCTCGCGGTCTGCGCATGACGTACGTAGAGACCAGCCAGGTTCGATCGGTTTTCATCGAAGGTCTGGTAGTAAAACTGCACGAATTGCTCTTCAACGCGTCAGTCCAACGTTCCCAACCTGCTCCTCCTTTCCGTTTATGTGACGGTTAAAGATAACGCGGAAGAACGTGGGAGGAGCGAATGAGATCAGCGATTTCTTACGTGCAACTTCAGCAAAGTCTATCGTGACAAGCAGTTAGCGCTTTCGAATTCGAGAAAGAGAGCAAGCACCCCGCGCCGAAGGCACACTTACTTGCGGCCATTTTGAACAAGAGTCGTGGAAAAGAGATTAAGAAAACTGTGTGCAAGAGAGCGCTTATGCGACGGCGCAGGCAGAGTAGCTGAGTTCGTCGCGACGTGTGCGTTTGGTGGGTTGCGTGGTCAACGTGTGCGTTGTTGGTGTACCGGGCAGGAACGATCTTTAACCTTGGTGGGGCCTTCCGATTTCGACATGGAAGCTTGGATGCCAACCTCCAGGCCTGCTGCAGAAACTTTTTTTTCTTCTAGCTTCTATCACAACTCCTCCACCTCTGATAAACTCCACTTCCAATCAAGCAACCGGCATTGTATACCATGCATTTTATGAAATAGATAACTCATATGCTTGTACTGTTTTCTTGATGCAATGTTACAGAGTGTCGCTCTCTGTCGCCGTTCATCAGTGATGTTCTCTCCGACACCCCTTTGGGGAAACAGATGCTGACAAGTAGAGCCATTATCAACCTTAGATGATCCTTCAATTGTGTAAGTCAAATCAGCTTTGAAGTCCCGGACATGCATAAAATGATGACCAATTGTCTTCGTTAACAATTCCTGTTGATTTTCTCCATGATTCTTCAAATCAAGCTCAACCGTCTGATCTTTTCCGAATTTTTGGCTGTCAACACCACTCCAGTTGACAAACTCGTTATGCTGACGAATTACACAGAATATCTGCGTCTATCTTACCGTACATGACATTTCAATCAAGCAAGCAATGCCAAGGTAAATTACCACATCATTCAGAAGCTCCGTTGCCTTTAGGGATGACCCAACTTTCCGTATTGACCGAACAAAGTGTGTAGAAATTGTAAACATCTAAACACAATCAAGAATCTGATATTGTTCCCTTCTAAAGGTCTTTTATATCTACTTCTGATAAACGGTCTCTAATGCTGGACACAGATAAGCAAGATCTAGCTCATGCTGGCATTTTGAGTCCAGCCCTCTCAATCGTGATTTTCGCTGATTCGTCCAAAAACTGTCAAGCTCCCACCTCTTTCAGTGACTTGACCAAGTCCACAATGGACTTCTCGATGCTGATAAATTCATGGCCTAGCAGCTCCTTTGCTCTCGTGTTGTTGTATCCGGCAAATTCGACCATCTCGCCTCCCGTCTTTGGTATGACACCCGCGTATTCAGGAAAGTTCTTAATAATAATATCCGCAATCTCTCGGTGTGAAGTGTATCCAGCCGTGAAGTAACAACGCTTGCCCCCAAAATTTGGCTTTTCTAATGCATTTACATGTGCCTCGGCAGTGTCTCGCACATCAATCCACATGGGATTAGCTGTCGGTGGCAAGCCGTCCTTGAACTTTCCTTGGATCATGTCTCGAACCGTCTCATTTGAGGTGTTTAGTGAGCTCAATGAGTTGAGATAGTGCACAATCGGCCCGATGACCAGCGGTGGATTTATGGTTGCAAGATCGAAGTTAGGCTTCTCCTTCTCTACGAAGTCCCAGGCAGCACGCTCAGCAAATGTCTTGCTCGCTCTATAGCCCCACCGTGGGTCTTGAAGGGCATCTTTTTCGGTGATCGGGTCCCAATCTGCTTCGCTGTAGGTGTGGCCGACCTTGGGAATGTCGTACGCATCCAAGATAGCAGCAAAGGACGAGGTAATCACCACGCGCTTGACTGTTGGTGCGGATTTTTTAATGGATCTCAGAATGCCAGTGGTACCTATGATGGCGGGATCTAGCAGCTGCTTCTTCACGTCTGTGACATTGAAATGGAAGGGCGATGCTGTGTGTATCTAGTTCAAAGCAGATTAGAATCCATGCTCCTAATCCATGTCTTGTACGCGCAAAAGTCGCAACATACCACAGCCTCGAATGGGGGATCGGATTTGACAGCTTCGTCGAACGCTCCTTCTTGAGCGATATCCTCTACAATGGCGAAATCAAGCTTGTCCTTGCCATACGTCGGGTGTGCCTTTGCGATTTTGTCGGCCTTTTCTTGAGATCTGACAGTGGTGACAACGGAGTATCTGTTACACAAATAAGTCATGTTAGCTTTCTTCCGTTCGAACAGCGATATTGATTTCTGAAGCTTGCGCGGGGAAGAAAAATGGGGCCCGTACCCGCGAGACAACAAAATGTCAAGCACGTGGGCTGCAATGAAACCGCTGCCACCAGACAACAGAACGCGCTTGGTCATGATGTTTGAAATTTCTCAGGTGATGCTTTGTTGAGTTTCTTTATGCTGATTTACGTAGGTACACTATTTTTGCAAAGGCCAGACGTGGAAAGACCAAGGGGTTTGAAAAAAAAAAATACTGGCTGTAGAAAGGCGTGGGACGAGACGAGGCCGGCTGATAGATATTTATGCTATCTCTCAAAGATGGCTTCGCCCTCACGTCATTGGGCCAAATCTTCCATTCCTATCCACTCCTGAACTCCAGACTCCCAAACTCCGGATCGTGGAAGATTCTTCCGCTGTGAGGCAGAGCATCCCCGCTTTCGGGTGAGCGACCTCCGTTCCTTTCTAAGTTGTATCGCACAGGTATCCTCGGGGCTCACGATAATCCAAGGCGCCATCGCCGTGACGTTTTGCCATGCTACAAAGAGAATCTTGACAAAGTGTCTCCATGGCTCCACAAGCACACCGTCTTGGTTCATGGACTTAAGAAGTCTCGCCGGTTAAAGCCCGTCCGGCTTCGCTATGGCGAAAAGTGGGGAGCTCAAAGAGACGCTTTGTCAGGCTAATTTCCCTCTTGTTTCGAGTTTCAAAAAGAGACACAGAGGCGATGCGGGAAATCGATTGTTCTCCGTCGACTTTTAGAAGTCATCACCAACGTGGGCTGTTCTCAACACCGCCAGAATAGCACTGCATTATCAGAACCAACACACACGTCGAAAATGTAGTCAGAATGAACTACAAGTTCAATTTTTGATTCTAGCGAATCTAGGAATTGAACATCTGCTCATAATCTGGTTTGAGGGTTGCCCGATTTTGCGGTGGTCATAGCCATCAGGGCGAGAAATCACTCATTTATACTGCCTTTTCTTTCAACAAAAAGTGCAGTTGCTCCTCCAGTCTTCTTTGATAAATTCAATGTTTTGTTGTTTTTGCAATGTGGACTTTGCGTCAAGAGATGCGCTCCAGAGAAGGACAACATATCCTTCAAAGTTCCAGAGTCTCTCGCTCCCGCATACAATACAATCGATACATTAAAATTTCGCGTTTATTTCGTCTCAGAAGGTCTAGGTGAGGCGAAGGACAGCTTACTTTAGAAGAGAGCGCCCTGGAAAAATGGCAACTATCATCAGAAACGGAGACAACGTAGGTTTGCATAGCTTTGAACTCGAGTCGAGTTAATTGGTCACATAAAAAAGCAGAACATCTGCAAAAATACTCGAAAATTACCAGTGGATCTTGTAGAACTCCATGCCTATCAACAGCTTTTCTTCAGGAACTCTGTCCATAGGTCGTAGAGAAATGCATAATTCAACTAGGACGTGATGACCATCCCTCCCCAACCACAAAATAAGAAACACTTTGCAAACAGCAACGACAACAATTACGCCTTCCCTTCGATGGAATAAAACACGGCTTGCAGAACCGTACGTTAAAAAGGAGATGAGTTTCTGGAAGAAAAAAATCGAGCAAAAAAGGAAGACTTTTGGACGAATTGGGGATCGAACCCAAGACCTCTCGCATGCAAAGCGAGCGCTCTACTTTAGGGACGTTAGTGAGTGATTAAGGTGATCAGGCTTTAAGCGGCCACGTACCCACTGAGCTATACGCCCGAGATTGTTAAACGGCTTGATTTTATGGATACATAATGTCCAATAATTATTCTTACTTCAGTATCGAGCAGGATTTCTGTTCCTCTGTTTGGCTCGCACAAAGAACGGAAACATGTAGCTGTTTTGGCTGAAGTTTGTTCCAAAATTTGAGAATTATTTCAGAATTACAGCTGACTATGGATGAAAGACGCTTTCGGTTCATGCCTTGGCAAACTCCTTTGACGAGGAATTACTTCAAAATAAGAAAAACCGCAATCTCATTTTGCTGGGGTCTATCTAACCGGCTTGGTGCATTTTTAGGTTTAAATATTGAATAGGCTAATTGCTGGCACGCAGATTAGGAAGACTAAAGAGCAAGTTCATAGTATTCTCGGATAGAATCCAATCTTCAAGCGTCAAGTCGTAACTGCTCAACGACGAGCAGATTCCAAGACGAGCAAAGAGTAGTAATTCATGAGCGCTTTCGTGGAGCTTTAGAGCTCCTGGCTACCGTTTCATTGGGCTAGGACCGTCTCATACTGAAATATCAAAGACTCCAGGTCTGCTTCCCAAACGGGTGTACATATTCATTTGATATTCGAAAAGACAATAATAATACGGCACTTGAGAACAGGCCAGCTATTCGAGTATTTCTCAGCCCATTCTATAAATGGCAGAAATTAATTCAAGACCAAATTGGTACGAATCGTTCTCCCGGAAAGAAGAAGTCAAAAATTGCGTCAACGATGTCGCGGTGCACAACACTTCCAAAACTAGGACTATATTAGCCTTTGATACGCGGTAGTCAAATGAACACTTACCTGTTGCATCTAGCATATTTCATGAATTCAAATTTGAGCTGCCGAAGCATTGTGATGTCCAAATCGATCTTTGTCGCTATTCTTCTGATATTTGCCCATATCTGGACTGGAGTTACGTCATCACCTAGATTTAGCGATAAGCTTGTCTGAAAAAGTTTCTCGAGGCTACTGATGGGCATGGAGAAGGGTTCGTTGATAGGATCCTTTCCGAATCCGCAGTGAAGCAGTCCAGATGCCGTAGTGAACACATGGTGCGGACCATGGTTAAAGTCCGGGGCAGCTCTGCCACCAAGAGGTGCGAATTGCATTTTGTGCGAATACGCGTTTTTGACATGCCCAAGGCAAGGGCGTTCCAGCCTGTAGCAATGTCAGTGCCGACCATAAGTGAACAAAAGTGCCGACTGATTTTCGGTTGATATCTTCATCGCGAATGACCAGTCTGGGACGTCAGCAGAAGCTTTACTGCAGCAGCTGGTCCATGTCATCGTCGTCCGACTTCCAAAAAATCGTGTGCGAGACACGATTGTATCCGCGGAGACAGGGCGTGACTTACTCAAGGACAAAATCGATTGCGGCCTGCGCGTTCATCGCCGGAATTGGACCATAATTGCCATCGGAGCCTTCTCGAAGTGCGATCGGACCGTCTAGACAACCGTAGTCGAACAGCTGAGCTTGAGAGATTGTCGGTAGCTCGAACGGTCGGGTGTCCTGCATTGCTGATGTTACTGAGCACCATTTTTCATTCTCAAAGGTGTTCAATGCAGTCAAATCGATTCTCACAGAACCAATGGAGCTGGCATCGCCCACCGCCGGTGGACTCGGCTCGGAGAGCAAACAGATCGGATCTTCAGGAGAAGCACTGCCGTCCTGGCCAGCAGGGCTGGCATTTTCGGATACGAGAATGCCATTTTGACTCAGAATACCCTTCAATCTGGCGTTTTCAGACTTTAACGCCGTCTCGCTGTCGCGAAGACGCAAGACCTCTTTCTCAAGCTCGCGTATGTACCCTTGAGTACGTTGTCGGTGAGTTCTGTTTATACAAGATCAGAGCCAAGCTGCAAAGTATTTGTGCTCAATACCTCGTACCGCTGGGCCTGCAAAACTTGCTCTCGTCGTCTAGTAGGGGTCTTTCGTACTTTTAGACCTCTGCTCGCTGTTGACAAATTAGAGGCCAGGCTATTCAAAGGCGCGCCTCAGATTAGAAAGCAGGCCCCTTGTACGAAACGCACAGCTTTCCGATGTATTGGATACCTCCTCGCTGACATCCAGTCCCCGACCAATGATCCGCTTGGCCCGAGAAGTTAATGTCTCGCGCTTCTGCGTCGATGAAGCACCTGAGCTTAAGGCTGGAGGCGACACACTCGAATGATCGGAAGCCATTTCGGTCATCGTTTCAGCAACGAGCCAAGATTCTGGAACATCTATCGTATATAGGATTTCGAAGCTTCAGATGTCGTTCTCGCATTCGTAATCCAAGAATATCAGATTGGCCAATCAATGTCCTCACAGCCGAACCCTCACTTATGCCGTAAGCAAGCCAAGTGCAGGCTGTTCAAAAGCTAATTTGAGCCGTACCCACAAACGGAACTCAGTGCGGCAACGAAACCCTTCAAGTGGACGGTTCTCATGCTTACAGTTGAAACTTGATAAAAATAGGCGTTCAGATGCACCATCTTCTACTAGATTGTGCTAAACGGCGGGCATATGCCCTTCCGTCTCACCGACTTTCTTCTGCCTTAGAACGGCGCACGCTGCGTGAAACCACCAGAAGAGAAGACAAAAAAGAGCGGGGACACAGTTGGCAATCTGCTGCCAGGGGCTTGAATTAGTTTGCGAAGAGTGTGTACAAATAGCGAATGAGGGTGAACTTAATAATAGCGGCTTACCCCTCCTCTTTGCTGGACGCAACGATAAGAAGCGAGAGATTAGCAACACTCGTGATTTCAGCCAACGAACCACACGATAATTGATGGTATAACTGATGTGTATTTTAGATTATGTAATTGTAATGCGAAGGACATGTGGATGAGCTTGACGACCTCTGTCACAGTAAAAATTTTCGCTAAGGTAAAACGAATTCGCGATCTATCTGCAAAGTCAAACTTATGACAGTAACGATCACTCTCCAACTTGCGTTTTATTCGTAGAAGACCAAACAACGTACCTCAATACTCTGTCTGCCAGGCGCATCAGCTGGAGTATTGGGGTCAACAAAGGCTGTGTGCGGAGTAGCTCGAGCGATGCCTTTGATACCTTGAGGCAACGAGTCGCCACGGGAATCGAAGCATTTGATGAACATAACCTCGTCTGGTGTCATGTCTTTCAAATAGTAAAATTTATGACTATCGTTCGGTCTGACCGCATAGGTTTCACCTTTGATCTCGTAGCCCTCGGTCGACGTAGTTGAGGCAGGATCGGGGAGTACCTCTTTGCCACGATCATCGTCGTCCTCATCCAGTTGCCGCTTTGGATATAGCAAGTCCACCTTCACAAAATCGGACGGAACCGTAGACCGCCAATCGATCACGGCTAATGGAAAGTCTGACGCGGGATTCTGTATGGGTCGCCAGACATTGATGATTTGATATCGACCTTTGAGTAGCTCCTCCACGTCGGCTTCACGGACATGTCGACGCACTCGCGCCTCAGCAGCAGCCGGAGTTTGATCCACATGCACTTGCTGCACGGGCTGGCGAGGCGAGGACTTTTCCCTTCGTCGAATGGTATGATCGAAAATGACGACTTTCTTTACCCCCGGAAGTTTCTCTCGTAACAGCTCCTCCACTTCCTTGTAGTAGCCTTTCCTAACGGCTTCATCGTCTGTGAACGTCTTCTCCTTGGCCGGCGATGTGTACACAGCAAATCCAGCGTTATCCGTGGTAAACTTTTCCTCCTGTCCTCTCAGATTCTCCACGTCTCTCTGATGTTCAACGAGGCGAAAGCTCCAGCCAGGCCCATCCACCTTCGACCATGGTTTGATAAATGGCTCTGAGCTATCTGTATACGATGTCGGGTCAATATACTTGAATGTCGCAGTCGTCATGGTGGAGACGAATCTATGATCAAGATGTAGAGGACGCAAACTCGTGCTAGCACTCGGTTTTGCGAGCTTCTGGATCAGACTGGTTGAGTTCTTGAGTTGCCGAACTACAGAAAGCATATGCAAGAGGACAGAGGAGTGTCCAGAGAGAGAGCAGATTCTTGTGACTTTTTGGACCAAAATTTACCTACCAGAACGTTGCCTTGATCTGACTTATAAGTGCCGGAACGAACAACCTTACGCCCTACTACACTCGAATTGCGTGCCAGAATTTGAAAGCAAGCTTAGTAATTGGAGTGAAGATGGGGAATGACGCCAGACTCTCGATTGACAGAAACGTAGGTGCGGATCTATCCCGGCGATTATTCGCATCATGCCAAATCAAGCATAAAACTAGTCTGGACAGAAAGCTAAATGATAACAAGCGAATTAGTGAGACTATGTAGTACATATAGTGGTCGTATTTAATCATAAAAGCATAAGAATTTGTACAACATACTAGATATTTCTCTAAAAACCAAAAGCAGCAAGCTAATTGATGGGTTCGCGACATGCAATAAAAAAATAAATTCTCTCTTGCACTCCGAAACTGATGTTGACTGCGAGGTCCTATTCTACTCGCATTTTCACGCCAGAAGAAGGGCACTCTGGGACACCTAAGGTCGGACCTCGTACATCACGACCGGCCAGGAAGCTTCCTCCTCGGAAGGGGCATTTGGATCGAATAGAAAACAGACACGCGCGTCAAGGTGGAATGTATACATCGAAGAGGGTACGTCAAGTGGTTGTGCCCTGGTGAGCCCAAATGAAGCAGGGCGGTCAAAGGTCGCAAGATCACCGCATCATGGCGCGAGAAAAGGCTTCGACTACGCCACAGCCCAACTAACTGGGCCTGCCCGATCGAATGTTTTCGTCCTAGGCTCTGCTGTTGGACTGTTTACTTGGCTCTGAGGTTGACTGATTGACGAGTTTTTGGGGGAACCAAGTATAGTTCGAGCCTTCTAAGTGCAACCCACGAGTTCTTCTTACGACCGCAGACCTGATGCATTGCACGAGATCCTCCCAGCTCTGATATTCGACCATATATAGCAACCAAATCATGCGTAGATGCATAGGTCGCACAAGTGAAGATTGTGATGCGTTTTCATTAGAGCCTCTTGATGATTTCGTCGCTTCAAGGTATGTAAGAGAGCCAAATACATTCGAAATAAGAAAAACTTTTTAAACGAGTAAGCCTAGCGTGACGGTAGAGACAGAAGACTTCATATTTTCACCCGATGCTATAGGTTTTTTTTTCGCGTTGACTCTAAAATGAAGCGATCATGGTCTTACAAAGAGCCTTTTCCAAGGTCACCTGCGAGGAATTTAACACTTAACACCATGTCTTTACAAGCTGACATCGATACTGAAGAAAACCAGCGTTGTGAAAGAGTGGTTTCTCAGCGGGGAATACGCATTGTTTTCGCAAACATTGGGGGAGTGAAAATGTTCGCATATGGGAGTGGCATGTTAGCACACACATTCCAACGTCACAACACACTGTTTTGACTGTTCGTGAATATCAATAACTATTTTTTTTCTTCATATTTCAATTTTTCTTCTCACCAATTCATGTATGAATCACCGTGGGCTTTCAAAAGCAGCCTGGAATGACCATCTCCTAGAAACTCACCGGGGCCAGTGACACAAAGCGGTGGAAGACAAAATGAAGGCATAGGTCTAAAGATATCGCAAATTGTAGCGAACGACGGTCCAAGACTCCACGTTTGCATTCCGAACTTAGGCATAGTTCTCACAATCATAATCTTGAAGGGCGGTACTCCAGCTCATCGAATGGTCGACCGAAGTGCTGATTTGATGAACGACTAGGCCTAGAATTAATCGATGTGATCAAAGTATAGCAAATGTGCAGAAGTGATTGAACCCACGAGAGAATGGCAGGATACTTTCCCCATGACGACGCAGCGGAAGCGTAACCAGTGCTCCGCGCTGTAGTCAAGCATGCGATCCAGCTATTTCATCCGTCACCGCTGACCAGAAGGAGCGGATGTAGAGCCTTTGGCATCACATGAAAGAGAAGAGATCAGGTCGCGAATTTGATTCCTCTGAGGATTCGCAGGCCTTTTGAATCGGCAGAAAGCTGAGGCGTTCGTTGGACGGCACATAGTCATGCCCATGCTCTTGGCTTGACGCGTCTGCGTCGCATCAATCGACCACCTTGAGCTTCATGTCGAGAGCAGTAACACCTATCACATTTGAACAGGAACGCCCTTGGCAGGAAGAGGGGTAACAGATGGAAAACAAATTTTGGCGATCGTGTGCGGTATTTCCTACGTACCGGCGTCTATTCACATGGTCTCATCTGTTGTTCGTTCATTGTGTTCCATATCATCACGCAACCCCCGCCTTTCCCCCGGCACAAAATTCCCTTCTTCTAGTCAAGCGTTGACAGCATTGCACTCGGTCTCTCCCTCCCTTCTCTCAATGCAATCACATAGGCGTCTCCTGCTTTCCACGGCAATTTTGTACAGTATGTGCGCAATCAGTATCCAACGCCCTTCAAGTACTCGGCCAGCTGCTCCACTGTTGCCGAACATGCGTTGGTTAGGACGCTCTCTGGGTGGTGTGCGATGATCAATGCCTGGACCGTCTTGGCAGCCACGAGCCCTTCCTTGCCCTATGTTATGGTCTTGTGTCAGCCTTGAAATGCGATTTCTGCAACATTTGGTGGTGTGCCTAAACAGGTAAAAAGGGAAAAAAAGAAAATTGCGCCCCACCTTCTTCGTTCGCAGGACATTATCAAGGACCTGGATGACGGTGTACTTCTCGCCATTGATCTTGAGGCCATTTGCGTAGGCGGAGTTGGGGTCGTCAAAGGCCTTCAGAAGCTCTGCCATTTCATCTGCCGATATCTGTCACAACGACACCGTTAGCCCGCAATGTACTTCGTGTGCAGCCCACCCACTCGGGCCACTGTGGCCACAGCGCTCGTCATTGAAGGTTCCATGTACCTTGAAGTTTGCAGAGTGGGCCCAGCTGTCCTTGCCGTTGACGCTGAAGATGGCGGCGGAATCGACGTTGCCGGAGCCGACGAGGCTGTTGTGATGGATGTCAGTCTCGCCACAGGACACGGTGGGCTACCAGGGGTGCGCACGAGGTGTCGATATATGCTATGCAGCGGTCAGTCACTTCCTGTACAAGCCGAGACCAGCTCAAATTCTTGGGCAGCACAGGGAGCTCACCTTGCCAGGACATGGTGGGGGATGACTGTTCCTCGCTGTGGGTGCAAGCGTTCTATTTTACTTTTTTTTTGCCTTCCCGAGACAAAGGCCAGGCACGCAGGTATGTGAGTGTGCGTGTGTAGGTATGTGTCAGTGGAAGAAGGGAAAGTGATCCAAGTCAAGGCCTTCTCAGGCAGCGAAGAGTCAGTGGGAGCCAAGGAGCGCTTTTGCGGCGGCGGTGGAGGAGGAGGAGGTGCTGGTGGTAACGAGGCAACAAGACAGAGTATGGCGTAATGTGAAACGCGGACGGGCTTGTGACGGAGGTCAGCGTACTTGGAAGGGAAAAGAGAAGAAAAAACACAGCAACACACAGCACGACAAAACACACGCACCAGCACCGACGGCCAACAATCCCCTCGCCCGTCCACAGTCAGGTCAGTTCCACTCGCGGCGGGGATCTGCTTGCAACTCCACCCCACTTTGCTGCCTCAGGCGCCGTCGACTTTTCCTTGTCCTTGCCGCTCTGCTCGTCTCTCCCGCCCGACACTCAAGCACGTCGCGCGTGGCCGTCGGGTGCCATAGGGATGGCATGTCTCCTCTGCCTTGTTGTTCTGGGCATCGAGCCGGCAGATCTCTCCCTCGTGCGGCCTGACCCTGTGACGGCACCGCGTGTGCGCTGTGACCTCATGCAGCAGCATGATTGCCTACGATGCGGGTGTAACCGGCCGTTCGCAGCATGTCATGCAGCAGCCTCAGCATGCGCGTCAAATCACCTATCTGATGTGTTTACTGCATGCGGTTTTGCATAAAGCTTTTACCCATCAAAATGAGACAGGTCGGCTCTTTGTTGAACTCAGATCGCCTGCAGCGTACGCCCACATCGCTTGTCGTAGTCTTGCCGCCAATGGCATCAAGACTCCCCTCGTTATCGCAACATGAATCACTGTCTCATCACCGGAATGACTGTGCTGTAGCCCACAAGGTTTATATTGACAGACGAAATGAGACCCATCCAACAAGCCTGACGTCCGATATCTACATTCATGGTTTTACGATGCAATGCACGAGAATACCCAAAGGAGAAAAGGGACTAGACCTCCTAGAACAGAATACGAGGCGAACGACCCTGTTGTTCGATCCGTACATCCATCAACAAATCGATCACTGCACAAGCTTTTCGGCTGCTCTACGAATGACCCTCGCGGCCGTATCGACCTTTTCCTGTGCCTTAACCCAATCCTGCTCCTCAATCGCGTCTCTGACGTGCGGGAACGTGTCACCCTCGTAACCTTGCCACTTCCGCGGCCCAATCACCACATGCTTGAATTGCTCACGAGCCACGATCCCATTCTCCGCCGCTGTGCCTGCATTAATCGTAGCGCTCGGGTCCTCGGTGCTGTTGTGCTTAGTGTGCACGTTCCCCAAGCCGCCGTGGATGAGCGCATCGAAGAACCCGCCTACGCCGTGTCGACTAGACGACGGAGTTTCCGCATCCGGTATGTCGAGCAGGTTTGTCTCGAAGTCAGAGGCGCGCTCGTTGTGAAGGACACGCTGCATGGCGAGTGCGTTTGTCTCGAGGCCGCCTCGTCCATAGAACTCCATGTCCCACCAATTCTCCCAACTGGAAAATTGCGCAGCCTTCTCGACGAGAAGCTTGGCTGCGTCCCATAGGCCGTCCAGCCTGAATCCGCCATTGCCCTGTTCGTCAGCCCAGGGTGCGCCTTTCGCTTCAGAGAACCTTTGCAAGCTCTCCACGTAGCCGACCACGGCATTCGCGTATTCAGCAATGTCAAGCCGAAGGATCATCTCGCCACTAAGCTCAAGAATGAGAAGGACCCACACCTCGGCAAGGAGTTTGTGGTATACAAGATTCGGATCTCCAAACTTCATCATCCACTCAAAGGTTTCATAGCAACTGTGGTAGGGGTAGGATTGGTCTTGGAGGCTCCCGAAACCAAAATCGATGCTCGAGGTTCCGGACATGGTTTGGAAAGCCAGATAGTCACTTCCTGCATTGAGATTTTGGACTTGGGTGTTGTCTTTCTTCCACAAATTGAGGAGCGTATCGTTGCGTACCGGGTCTGAGACGCGGCCGAGAACACGGTAGAGCGCTTCTTTGAAGAGTGGAGCAGCTGCAGTCCAGAAATTCTGCCCGACGACACCGACATCCACATTCAGATACGCAACAGCGTCTTCACGGAGCTCAGTCAAATAGTTTTCCACATGCTCCGTGCTCCCAATCAAGTTGTACTCCTCGGCATCCCAAGAGATGAATTCGATCGTCCTCAATGGCCGCCACCCTTGCATACGAAGATGCTTGAAGACGCTGATCACCTCCAACATAACAGCTGTACCGCTCCCAGGGTCACCAGAACCGAAGCACCATGCATCTCGGTGATTGCCAACGATGATCTTCTTGTGTGAGCTCTCCATGCCTTCAATAGAGCCTACCAAATTGTAGATTGGTTGCTTTTCTACCTCGTCTTGGTCGTTCTTCAGGTTAACGATGGGCGAGGTTTTGTCTCCTGACCACCACTCGACATCAGGCACACCCCCTTGAAGCTCCTGCGGAATCTGTTGACCATGTCCCTTGAGTGCCTGAAGAAGCTTCTGCGCATCCTTCCAAGAGAGCGGCAGACTTGGTATATTGACTAAACCGGGATTCTCATCCTTACTTATCCTCGAGGAATCTTTTGTTGAGGCCCAACCGGGGGTAAGAACGTCTCCCGCGATCCAGCTGGTAAGTCCTACTGTACCGCGCTGAACGCCGTCTGCTGGTCGCCATCGTCCTTCAGGCCACGGCTCACCTTTCAAAAATCCATCATCTGCAGGATCTGAGTAGATCAAGACACCTTTAACTCCCCATTCCTCTGCCGCCTTGACTTTCAAAGCCCTATCACTCTGGTCACCGTAGTACTTGACCAGCGCAATCGTTCCATTGATATCAATACCGCTGTCATACATGCGCTTGTAATCTGCTCTCGAGCCATAGTTACAATATACAAGAGGTCCACTGACATCGCCACCTCGTGATAGTCCGTGGAAAACCAGTGTATTGCTCTTGGAGTTGTCTCCCGGATAGACGGGTTCCTCTTCAAGCTCTGCTTCCCATGCGAGTTCTGGAGGATCCCCGATAGCAACGCGTCGGCCTCCTGGCTTCGGATAGTTCAGATACACATAATATCTAGAGAAGATTAGCATCCAGCTCAAGAGCTTTTTTTTTTTTTGAGTTAGCATACTTGTCCAAACGAACCGTATCCATCTCCGCGTCCACGAACAAACCCTGCATCCATTTTGCCAGATACAGACTCCCCTCTGTGCCAGCCATATGGTCAAAGCTTGTAACATGTCTTAGGTACTCCTCTATTCTACTGCCATTAACATGCGCCTGCGCAAACTGGCGCACACTCTCCTGATCAAACATCATCTGGCCAAGGGAATTCCGGGCATTCGGCAGCAGTTCAAACACAAACAGCGCATAGCCAAGCGCGATGATGAGGAACAGCCCTAACAATCGCGCCAGGATGGGTAAGCTGGGTGTGAACCGTTCTGGGAGCGATGGTATGCTCGGAAGACCCGTTGTGAGGCGACTATACACATAACCCGTATCCCACGACGGTCGCCAACTCCACGACCGGCCGAGCCGTCGTTTGAAGCCTAGTAACCTACCAACCCAGCCCTTTCCACGAGCTCTCCGGCCGTCCTCCAGGTCATCCATGTCCATCTGCTCAACCTCGCGGCGCAGCCCTTCGGCTTCATTGTCAGTATCTGATTCATCATCATTGTCAAGCCCCTCCAAGGTGTCCGTACTGCTGCGCACAGATTGGTCACTGGCGGGCGGGAAATACCCGCTTCTTCTGGACAGGCTTGAGCCTAGCAGTCCCTGTCTTTCGACTGTGGGCGTGCTTGAGGTTGCTTCCTCGTATGTGGGAATGGGGACGTCTTTCGGGTCCATCTTTCGTGGTTTATGTGTTCGCTTCTGCAGGTTGAATAATGAACTGAAACTACGAGGCTATCTCGAACTCTTCAGTGATGCCATGGCCTTGCTGTGTATCTTCCACGTGGATATGTATGGCACAACAAGAAATTGTGCAGTCGATGCCTATCGCGTACCACTCACTGTGGCACGAGCGCGCTGTTTCAGGGAGCCGTTTCGAAAAGCGTTCGAGCCTTATGCGGAAAAATATCGAAGGAAGGTGAGATTGGATTTCACCAAGAAGCAAGAAAGAGGCGCGTATGCGTAGGAAGTGAGAAGATGCTTGAGGTCGCAGGCTCTGCTATCGAAGCAGCCCTGGGCCGGCGAAGGGGGTATCTTGGTATCTTGGTACGGCTCGAACGGAAAGAGGGGGGTTGCGACGACTGTCAGCACGAAGTCAACGAAACAACGACGAAGAAGAAAGACAAAAAAAGTACACAAAGAAAGAGAGGTGCAAAGTATTAACAGATTGCTGGACAGTCTAGGAATGGTTAAAAAAAAGTAAAGTGGTATGGGAAGCGAGGTGTTGTGCAGGCACAGAATGGGGTTACGACGATCGCAGAACGGGAGTTAGCGGAGGCTTCGAGCTTCGAGGCTTGGCCGCACCTGGGCCCTGCTGCTCGGTTGCGAACTCTTTTCCCTCTCGACGTCCAACCATCCAATTGAGGTCGACACCCACTCCACAACCATGATCGCGCAATCGTTGAGGGCTGCGGTGAGTCCCTGATGATGGTTCAATTCCAATTGACAACTTTGCTGATGGACACAGCGCCCGTTGATGGCTCGCATTGCCGTCCAGTCCGCTCGCCGGACCATCTTCACACCTTCTGCCGTCCGCTCGGCAGACCTTGTCCAGGACGTATGTGTCATCTTTCCGACCTCCGCATCGCTCTAAGAGACCGCTATGTGCTCACGTATGTTGCCTAGATCTACCTGCGCGAAATCAAGAACTACAAGCAACCCACCATCAACGTTGCGAAGGACAGCGAGGGACACGTCCAGGTAAACACTGTCCCGCCCGGACTACAGCCGTCAGCAGGCAGCCCTAGGTGGATGGTACTGATGCTTGGGAGCAGAAATTCTCGGTCCCAGCGACACCAAAGTCTCCGGAGGAGACTGACCTTGCCAACGATCTTAAGAGCTACGAGACCCAGCAAGTCGAGGTCGAGGGTGCAGCAAGTTCCGACGGTGCTGACTCTGCTATGGTTGAGGAGGACTGGTTTGAGGTAAGATTTGTCCCGTAGATTTTGGTCGACATCTGCTGCTTCGGAAGCTATCGCTAGCGAAGGAAGCGCTGATGCTGGACCTGTGGAGCCTTCTCGAAAAAGCCCTGAAGTGTCTTCGCTGACCACATTAACTTGTGTAGCCCGAGGAGGAGGCCGCACCATCTGCGGCGCACTAGATGCCACGCGCCATGTAACAACAGCGGGGAGGAGTCGTGATAAATGCGGTCCACTATGTACATTCCAAATAGTGCTCATAAAAGATCATCATAGAGAGATCGCGAAGGAGAATTCATCCCGTTTGTTCTGCTGCATCCTATCTACGTATTCCGCCACATCTGCTCTTGCCGTTGAGGAGTCAGCTCTTTCAGATGGCTTTTGTTATTCGGACTCGTGCTCATACACCTAGCGTCGTATTTTTCACTAACAGCTTATAACCCTCACGAAGTACAAAGTAGTTTTAGATGTGTAATTGGAATTGGAAGCCGGTCGGCGCAGAAACGGAGGACTATAGGAAGCTTCGAAGAACACTATTCGAAGGCTACACTGGCAATCGAAATAGTCCACGTCGTTACTGATATCGGCACCCACCTCTAGTTCTAGGTGTATCCAGCGGAAGCAAACTAAACCACAAGCTCGATCGAAATTGATCAGAGCGGATAAAAGTAATCTACTCCAAAGACTTGAGCTCACCGTCCTTCGCCTTTCCAGCGGCCTTCAATCTTGCGACTTCAGCTGCAAACACCGCCTTGATCTCCCCAGCATCCTTCTTGCCATTCAACTTGGCCGTTAGTTCAGCCAGCTCCTCGTTATCAATCTTGGTGATCACAGCATCGACGTCGTTGAGCACAGTCTCGATCTGGCTGGCGCTCGCATCGCCCTCAGCGAAGTAATTCGCGTCCTTGGCCGCGCCACGGACAACACGCTTGTTCTTCTTCGCTGCGTTCTTTGCGGCCTCCTTTGCCTTCTTTGCATCCAGCTTCTCCAATTTGGCGGCAGCCTCACGTTCAGCAGCCAACCTGGCTTCCTCTTCCTTCTTCTTGGCCGCTTCTTCGGCAGCCTTCTTTTCGGCAGCTTCCTTTTCAAGACGCTTCTTGTTCTTTTGGGCGTGTTCCTCCTTGCGGAACTTTTTGATACGCTCATCCAAGGCTAACGCGTCGTCTACCAACTTGCGCAACCGCGCTGTGTCCTCTGTCTTGTTCTTCTTGCGGGCGTTATTGTTCTTGCGTTCAATATGACGCCTCTGGTCGCGAGACTCGTTGTCGTCAGGCACGTCCTGATCGAGGTATTCAAACGAGCGCCACGAATCGAAATTGTACCAGAAGTCGTAGAATTCCTCAACCTCCTCCTTAGTCGAATTTTCGTCCCCGAGCTTCGGTACAGGATGCTTGTTGGAGAATCGGGCCTCGGACTCGAAGACGGGGCCCCATAGCTTATAGAAATTGCCCTTTTGCGTCTGCTTCTTGGTGGGAGGTTCGACATTTGCACCTTCATCAACAGAATCGTACTGACGGCGTTTGACGGGGTCGAGCAGCACTTCTGTTGCCTTCTGAATACACTTGAAGAAGGAGTCGTCCTCGTTGCTGCCGGACGCAGCCTTCTTATCTGGATGGTGCTTAAGCACCTTCTTTCGGTGGGCACGCTTGATTTGCTCCTCGGTTGCCTTGTAGCGGTACTTTGAGAGACCAAGAACAGCATAGTGGTCTTGCTCCTACGCATGCCATCAGTGTTGGGTCATCAGATGTTCTAGAATTCATCCACTACCGACCTTCCACTGCTTAGGATCGCGTTGTAACATCAGTGGATCCTCAGGCTCGCTGATCTCACCATCGTCTTGATCCTCAACCTTCTTAGCATTTTCAGCCGCCTGGATACGCTCATCCTCAGAGAAAGTGCGCTTGAATCGCTTTCTGCGAGCGTATGCGAGAAAATGAGCGCCCACAGGTTCAACGCTCCGATGGACAGGGCTGGAGAGGCTGCCAACAGCTTTGAAATCCTTCTCAGCGGACCAACCGCTAGGCAAGACAGGCAGCGGCAGCGAGATCTGGACAGTGTTCGCCATGCTATTTTATTTGTCTGTATGACTATGCTGTAGTTCCGCAGTTGTGTACTTGGCGGATCCCAGAATAATTTTTTCGAAATGCGGAATGTCCGTGCACAGATGGTGGTCAAAGTCGAAGGCTCGGGAAACGGAACATTCACACGACGACATCGTCTTTGCACAAGAACATCAATTCGGCAGATTCTGCGCATCTATAAAGCCAACTTGGTTTCTGTATACAGTCGATCGTCTTTGCGGCCCTAAGCTCTCCCCAGTACATCATTCGAGCCTTTCGATAATCCAAGATGGCTCTCGCCGTGTACAGACAGCTGCTGCGATCCACAAGGATAGCCTTCAATGGTACAACAATCAAGCTTTTATTTCTATGCTGTTCTAAACGAATGACAGGTGACACTCGGATGCTACTTTCTGCCCGCAAACTCGCCCGCGAGGGCTTCGAGGCCAACCGCTCTCTTAGCAACCCAGAGGAGATTCAGAACGCCATCCAACATGCCAAAGACGTTGGTATAATACTGAAGCAGAACGTGGTTCAAGGCAAATACGATGAGGCAAACCAGAGATATAAGCTCAACATTCATGAGCACATTGAGAGGGGGGACAACGAAACAATTAAAAATCCGCCACCCATCATTCGCGGGAGGAATACGTTGAAAAATGCCAAAGTTGGCTCGTTATCATGATACTGAGTCTGGGAATTGGTGTATCTGTGTTCATATTGTATAAAATAACTAGTGATACCCCAAGCATCAATGAATGCTAAGAAATATTCCCGATACCATTCAAATCTACATGAACAACCTATGCTGGTATACAATTCCGACCCTTTTTGGTACGCCCATATGATATCAATATATGCATTTTGTCGACATAGAATCAGTTTCCTGCCAGTGCTGCATATTGGACGTCTTCTTCACCCGGTGGCTTACTTGGTACCAAAGAGTCGAGATCCTCTGCGGGTGTTGCCTCAATGGCATTCTCACCAGTCGGTCCCTGCAATCTATGTGAAGAAAGTGGAGCGACTGCTCTACCAGCCTTTGCATTCTCGATTCGCTGCTCCCTGTCCAGCGTATCAAGTGGCTTTGGCTTTCCCCATTGCACCCTCAGCGGAACTCCCTTTACAACAGCTCGTCCCTGGCATGCTTCCGCAGCAGCTTCTGCCCCCTGCCTTGTTGCAAAATTGACAAACGCTGAGTGCGCTCTATGCGAACAGACGAGCGAGCGCAGTGTGCCGAACTTGGTAAAGAACGTCCGTATCTCATGCTCGGGAAGATCGTCCTCCACGCCGGTGACAAAGAGTGATGTGATATTTTTGTCGGCAGGCGGTGCAATATCTTCTGGCCGTATCGGCACGGATCCTCTAAATCCCCCTCTAACGCCCCCTCGTCCACCTCGCGAGTTTCCACGTGCCGCCACCGCTCCAGCCAACTTTGCATCTCGCGATCTCACAGGCCCGGTGCCTGCAGGCGGTAAAGCTTTCATCCCTGCAGAAGGACTAGCCGCTCCCTCGCTTTCAGCTTCAAGTTCTAAGCGCCGTTGCTTTTTATAGTAGGGTTCGCTCGCGGCTAATCTTCTTAAGAGATCATGTGCTTTTTCGTTCGTCTTGTTGAATTCCTCGGAAACACCCGATTCCTCTAGCAGCTTCTCATTCTGCTGCGCGTGATACTGCTTGTTGATATCGCTGTTGGGGCCACTGACCATCTTTAAGGCTGTGTCTCTGATAACAATGGGCAATCCGAATTGGAGATCAAGCATGCAATGCTGACAGCAGTTCTTCGTCCGTGCACATGTTAAACAGATGATTGTTCTTTTTTGTCGACTTGTTCGGTCTGTCTTCCATCTATTCTGCATTAGCTTCTGGTTTGGTCAAAGGAAATATGAATCTTTTTAAGACCAAAAATAGCAAAAAGACACGGAACCAAATAGCTATCAATCGAAGCTTAAGAATAGCCCAGAACGTCTCGTAAATATGCTGAGAGTATGCTCGCAGGTCGTGAGTACTTACCTAAACAAGGTGAAAGGTCGGCTGCAGATCTTGCATTCGGCACCGTGGCTTTCCTTCAGCATTTGCATGAATTGCTGGTTCTCGCCAAGGCATGTCTCGCACACAGAAGGCATATCTGTTTCCTCCCATCCCGCTCTGTTCACATCGAGTTTCGGAGCCATAATTTCGACTGTGGCGCTACGCAGCGCAAGCCGCTTGCGCTATCTAAAGCGACTTTTAATTTGAACGGAATACTGGGATCTGTATCCGGTGCTGGTACGAGATCGTTTCTATGACCGTGTCTGAACGAGACGAACGAAATAGTGGGTTTACCGGCCCGGATCAAGTCGTATCCGACCAAGATGCGTTCAGATCCTCGTTTGTCTAGATATGAGGTTCAGTTTCCCTCCCGTCCGTTCAAGTCGTAGCTTTAGCTTCGCATAAGTTGCTTAGAATGCGTACATGGCACAGTTGGCTCCAGAAGTAGGCGTTGAGATCCCTTGGGCTGGTTGATAATCAAGTGAAAGTTCTGGCCTAACTTACAGGCAGGGTAATGGTCACGTGACTACGCTAAGCGGAATTGGGAAAATTCTTGTGCTGCGCCTCGATATTTGCCCTCGAGCTGATACACGCTGCTTTCAAGACGCTGTATCAGCACTGTCAGCAAGTAAAATCGAAGAAGCATGAAGAATTATATCCAGGGCCGTGGCAGAGGCGTGGTAGGCGTGGCACAGTCGAGCAAGGAGTAATAACATAAAGTTAACACGGACACTGAAGCGCAGGTTGGAGTGGGCAGCTGGGTGGCGTTGTACAGCTGTTTCCGAGCCAATGAGAACAGCGCAGCTTGGCCGGAGGACGGATGTTTGGTTGATCCCTGGAACTAGCACGTATTGGGATCTTGAAATGTCCAAGTCCAATCTCCGCGTTGAAAACAGTTGAGACCGCCTTTTGCTAATATTGCTTGATCTTGTCCACTTCAAATCCCTTTCAATTGCTTCCTGAATCCAGTCGGCTGCATTCACTGACCCGCCAAAATGCCTATCGCTCTTGAGAAGGAAGACCACCAGCGCGATCTGGACTTTCGAAATGCGCTACATGGCAAGACAGCGACGAAGGAAGCCGGTATTCGCTCCATGATAGGTATGAGCTCTCTGGCATCTATGCCTTACATCGCTGCGGAGGCTGATGAAATCGAGCAGGCAAGGGCAGTGAGGCGCAGAAACTTGCTGTGCAGGACTATTTCAAGCACTTTGACAACAAGAGCTCCGCAGAGGAGACGGAGGCCGACCGCAAGGCACGCAGAGACGAGTACGCCACCCTTACCAGACACTACTACAACCTTGCCACGGATCTGTACGAGTATGGCTGGGTATGTATCCTTAATATATCGGAGTCTGCGATTGCGGCTGAACGTGCACCTAGGGCGGCTCGTTCCACTTCTGCAGGTTCGCGTACGGCGAACCCTTCAGACAAGCTATCGCACGTCACGAGCACTACCTTGCACACCAGATAGGAATCAAGGAGAATATGACCGTTCTTGACGTCGGATGCGGCGTAGGTGGCCCGGCCCGTGAAATTGTTAAGTTCACCGGTGCAAATGTGGTCGGCCTGAACAACAACGACTATCAGATTGAACGTGCAACTCACTACGCACACAAGGAAGGTCTGGCTGACAAACTCAAGTTCGTCAAGGGTGACTTCATGGTGAGTGTTCCATCTCCAGTGCGCGATTCATGCCGCTGATGAAGACTTTTAGCAAATGACCTTCCCAGATAATTCCTTTGATGCTGTGTACGCTATCGAAGCCACTGTCCACGCTCCCTCCCTGGAAGGTATCTACTCAGAAATCTTTCGCGTCCTTAAGCCAGGTGGCACTTTTGGTGTGTACGAGTGGCTCATGACTGATGCATACGACAACGACAACCCTCATCATCGGGAGATCCGTCTCGGTATTGAGCAAGGTGACGGTATCTCCAACATGGAGAAGGTCGAAGTTGCGCTTGCTGCAATGAAGGCCGCCGGTTTCGAACTCATCCTGAACGAGGATCTTGCTGATGAAGAGCACGAGAAGAGGGACTATGCGCCATGGTATTGGCCATTGAGCGGCGAGCTCAAGTACATCGGCAGCGTGTTCGATTTTTTCACCGTTGTAAGGATGACGCACACGGCGAGGTGGACTATCCACCGTCTGCTAGGTCTTGGCGAGAAGATCGGTATCATTCCACACGGTACAGCCAAGACGGCCGATTCGCTGGCTCTGGCTGCGGACTGCCTCGTCGCAGGTGGCAAGGAGAAGCTGTTCACGCCTATGTATCTGATGGTTGGCAGGAAGCCAAAGGCATAGTCACTGGGTTGTCTCTTTTTGTCCGATTTCTCGTTTCCCGTGGTTTCATATGACTTTGTATTTTTTCGCAATCTCTTGCCTAGCTTAAACTATTATAATGTCGTCCGCATCGGGAGCAGCGAGAGCATGGCGCAGGTATGGTGGAGCCGATCTAAATACAGGGTGGTTGTAGTAGCATTAGGATACCTCGTCATACTTATCATTGGAACTTCCCTTCCTCCAAAATAACTGTAGCAGAGCTCTATTCCTCATCAGCTTGGTTGGCGACAAGGCATGTTGCCAAGGCTTTATAGCAAACGACAAGTAACTCGTCTTTTATCACGCTTTCTCGCGTTTGTAATGACTTGGACGCAACTTCAGCGTCCCTAAAAGACAGAGACCATTCCTCAGGAAAATCCCAACGACTTTGGACCTGCTCGTTGGAGGGCCCTTGTAATTTATCTCGATCATAACATGGGAGTTTATCCCAATCAAAATCAGCTATTTTGCGAATGTTAAGCGCCCACATAGCCATCTTGCTTGAGACGAGATCGCAGATCCATGCGTATTTCAAATCGAATTCCAAAAATGTGGCTAGCTTTCGCATGTTCAAGCCGGCCCTCACCTGGACCTGGACCGCAAACCGGAGCCATTTACGATCCTCCTCTAATATTCCAAGTGTGTTGGTCAGAGCGTAGAGCATCACATCGAGCTTCTCTGGTGCGATATTCTTTAGAGCGTGAGCCTGGTCGGAACTGACATCTTCAGGATCGATGTTAAGGACATGGCAGGCAAGAAAATAGTAGAAAAAACAGAGCCATAATGGTATTGCCGGATGCATAGCCTTCGGTTCTTCCAGCAGATAGCATTGCAGTTGAACTGCAAAGCTCGCCTGATTTGGTGTTGTTTCAATTGCTGCCATAGCGGACTGACACAGGCTTGAGTACACCAGATCTAGATATTGCTGTGAAACTACGATTTCAGACCACAGGTGCATGCCGAATGGATCGGAAGCATTCTCGTTCAAACGGTTGGCACCATCGACTACCGCAGGATGGTTCACGTAGGAAGAACTTGAAGGTAAAATGTATCTCAAAGCAAGAGTCCCTTCGCGACTGAGCAATGCGAATGCAAACGTATCTGGCATTGATAGGTGCAAAAGTACAGAGCCAGAATCCAGAATGATGATTCTATGGTCTCCCAGGGGTATCGACATGATGTGGTTCAGCCAAAACCCCATGCATTGATCCAGATCTTTCGGTATCGAGAGATTCCAAGCCTTGCCGTATTCGTGCATCAGCACAACGGCCCAGCCAAGCAAAGTCAATGTGTGTTCATGCTTTTTCCTGCGCAGGATAGGGAAACAGCATGACACAAGGTTGCTCTGCTTCAACAAACTTGGATATTGTATTGGCTCGCCCCAAGTGGCACATGCAATGACATCTCCCGGTCTTGCAGTCGCTGGAACCAATAGCAGGGGTGGGCATCGATCCATAATCCCATCTTTTGGCTGGAATCTTACAATCTTGAAAGTTGTGTCGGCTGCAAGTGCGGCCGGCATTAGTTGTTGCAATTTTTGTCTCAAAAAGGCCTCTTCTTTGAAACTTGGGAAATACATTCTGGCAGTTGCTTCCATACGCACTTCATTCGTGAGATCTTCACAGGGTCCGTACTCTCCGTGAGATAGTGTGAATGTGTAGAGGAGCTGTAATCTGTGCATAACGCCAGCATGCTGGTCTTCTGCACCCTGCACGTGAGAATTTACCATCTCTGCATATATTTCATTGGGATTGATCTCCAGGCCCTGGAGTGTCATTGCTTCTGCTACATCTTGCAGTCCTCGGAGCACGTTGAGTCTATCCTGTCCTTTTGAGTGCTTCCAACAGAAATCATGGATAATACGAAATAATTGCAAAGTCTTGATGTTGTAATTGGGCACAATCAATCGTGCGGGATCTTCCGTTGGAAGGAGCGAAAGTAAAGCATACACTTTGTCCCGAGGGTCAGTGCAGCGAAGTTGCCTGTAGACTGTGAGCAGCGATAAAAGAGTTGAGCTGCCTGGCGAATTCGCTGGAGGTGACTCGCCGCGAACTCGTGCTGCACGGCTTCTGCACAAACTAGCCAACCTTGCAGATTGACCAGATCGGTACTCTGCGGCAGCATTCTGCGCTCTTGATCCCGAACCTGCCGTATTCTTTAACGCGGCTGAAATTGTATCCCAGCTCAGAGTATCTAAGCCGGAAAGAAGCAATATCTTTGACGCGAGGACTAGCTCTTGTGTGATCCACAGACGGCTGAAGTAAGTCAAGGAATCAAGTTCTTGCAATACCACGTCCGACTTGGATTGAACGTCCTTCTTCAAACTTGACTCAAGGCGTGACAAAACATCGCTGGAGCCGATGCAAGCCGCAACACAAGAGGCGTTTGAGTAAATCTTACCCATCAAAGCTACTTGCAAGGTCTTCTCGCGGTCATCGCCCTGATTGATACAAATTGAATCAATCCAAATAGCAGGCGAAGAGACCCCATAGTAGTGCCGAACTTGCCAAAGAGCATACCAGCAATGCATTCCCACTTCAAAGATATGACCATTTATTCTAAGCCGCAGAGATGGCGCACTTGGGCCCCATGTGTATGAAATAGCCGTATACTCTGGCCATGCATCGAAGCAGTCATGAACCTTTAATGTATAGCAAGGCAAGCCATCATCGAAGCCGGCAGTCAGATCACTGGTCAGAAGCCTGATCTGTCGTTCTGGCGACTTGAGAGAACAGTTAGCAAATAAAGTATGCATGCCGGTTGCCAACGGTTAACATTAGGCGCCGAAGTAAAGGAAAAAGAAGAAAGGCTTATCAGAAATTGGGAATGATGGGAGTACGGAGGACATGGTGACGAAGTTCTATAAATGGTAAGGTCGCTTGGACCCCTAAGCTTTGAAGCTTGTTGGGGATTTGCCCAAAGCTCACCAGCAGAAAAGATCCATGCGACGCATCTCTCTCGCGAACCATTGAACACCCTTTCACACCTCCACTCCGCTCCCTCATTTACTTCCTCTTCAATTCAATTGTCGTCATGTCCTCGGTCCGCCTCCTCCGGCCGGCAGTGCGCCTCCTTACGCCATCGCGTTCGGTGATTACTCGCAATGCCCCCCGAGCACTACCCATCCAGTCTCGGAGAACATACGCATCATCAGGAACCAAGGAGATGACGGTGCGAGAAGCTCTCAACGAAGCAATGGTAATATGAGTTCGATATCGACGAAAATTCTCCATTCATGAGCTGACATAGCGGAACAGGCGGAAGAAATGGAGGCAAATCCTAAAGTTTTCATATTAGGTGAAGAAGTACGACTGCACCCTCATGATAAGACAATCGTCGAAGTTCAGGTTCAGAACTAAAAAATATCAGGTCGCCCAATACAACGGCGCATACAAGGTTACTAAGGGACTGCTGGACCGCTTCGGCGAAAAGAGGGTCATTGATACGCCGATCACCGAGTCGGGTTTTGCAGGTTTGGCTGTCGGTGCAGCATTGGCGGGCCTACATCCTATTGTGAGACCCCTTGTCATGCCACCAAGATGTCCAAAGGGCTGACTGGACGACGCAGTGCGAGTTCATGACTTTCAACTTCGCTATGCAAGCCATCGACCAGATCATTAACTCCGCCGCAAAGACGCACTACATGTCTGGTGGTATCCAGCCATGCAACGTCACCTTCCGTGGTCCTAATGGCTTTGCTGCCGGTGTTGCGGCACAGCATTCACAAGACTACACTGCTTGGTACGGCGGCATTCCGGGGCTGAAGGTTGTCAGCCCATGGAGTTCTGAAGATGCAAAAGGTCTGTTGAAGGCTGCGATAAGAGACCCGAACCCGGTCGTGGTGCTTGAGAACGAGTATGTCACTCCCTGCTCAGGAAGACGGTAACATTAACACAAAATGCAGGCTGCTTTACGGTCAATCGTTCCCCATGAGCGAAGAGGCACAGAGAGACGACTTTGTCATTCCAGTATGAGAACTCACCTGTGGGAGACGAACTCATTTCACTAAACAAGTAATAGTTCGGTAAAGCGAAGATTGAACGCCCCGGCAAGGACCTAACCATCGTCACACTCTCACGCTGCGTGGGACAGTCTCTCACAGCCGCTCAGCAGCTCAAGGACAAGTACGGAGTTGAGGCGGAAGTCATCAATCTACGCTCTATTAAGCCCATGGATGTTGAGGCTATCATCAAATCTGTTAAGAAGACTGGTCGTCTGATGGCGGTCGAGTCCGGCTTCCCTTCATTTGGTGTTGGTGCTGAGCTGATTGCGTTGGCTGTGGAGTATGGCTTCGATTACCTGCAGGCACCACCTGTACGAGTGACCGGCGCCGAGGTCCCAACACCTTACGCGCAGAAATTGGAGGAAATGAGCTTCCCGACTGAGAGCTTGATCGCGGATTACGCGGCGAAGTTGCTAAAGGTGTAAGATGAATCCAATAGAAGTGCGACGAAGAAAAAGTTTGGATTTTTGAGACAGATAGCAACGGAGCTTGCATCTTTGGCGCAGTTTTCATTTGTGTGTAAAATCTTCTCAGGAAATCCGGATTTCTAGGTAGCGAGCGGTGGGTGTCATGTCTCATGGATAGAGCAAACGGGTGTAGGTCTAGTTTAATCGAGGGCGTCATCGCGTTGAGAACCCAGTGTCACAGGACGGTTATGATGTCGTCCGACTCTATTCCATCCAACGTTTATACGAACATGTTATCAGAAGCGAGCCAGATTAATCATGTTCTGTTTATCCCGGCATTTATTTCCTCAAACAAAAAGCTCAGTCAATGTTCACGTGCCTTTCGTCATAGCGACCGCAGAGTACGGTATTATAAAGCTCACTGTTTGATCAAGTACAATCGAAGGCTCCGCTTTCCGCACGCCGACTATGATCATATCTCACTGGGCTACATAAAAGTACGTCGACGGACGAGAATCTCTTGTTCACCAGTCCTGTACAAAAATCTGCTCCGACAGGGATCCACTGCACAAGCGACGAGTTTAGACAATCTCTACTTTACCTGCTCTCGGCTGAGATGGCTTCGTCAAATACAATCATCGTTGGAAGCGGCATCATAGGCTTGTCAACGGCGTACTACCTCTCCAAGTCACCCAGCACACAAGCGCAAAGCATTCATCTCGTCGACTCGTCGCAGGAGTTATTTCAGTGCGCGTCGGGTCTTGCAGGAGGGTTCTTGGCCGCAGACTGTACGACTGAGGCCCGTCCCACGACGTCAATCTGTATTAACGATCTCTGAAAGGGTTCGCGCCCGCTGCCTCTGCGCTGGGAGCGCTGTCGTTTAAGCTGCACCGAGAGCTGGCAGAGAAACATGACGGACGAGAGAAGTGGGGTTATTCTCCCAGCGTTTCGGTGTCGTACGCGATATCCAGGAGCAACAAAGTCAAGACTGTCCGGAGTCCGAATTGGGTCGTAGACCATGCGTCGTGCGCGACCGCAGCAGGCTGTCCTGAACCTGGCGATGGAGAAGGTCCGACGTGGCTGACTCGCTACGAAGGGGACGACCTCGAAAGGCTGAGCAAAGGTACCACGACTGCTCAGATAGATCCAAAGAAGCTGTGTGAGTGGCTGTTGGACCAGTGCGTTCGGAGAGGTGTGCAGCTACACCAGCCAGCAAGCGTTCTCAGCGTCAGCAAGGACGCGAGGGACGAGCTGGCAGGCGTACGCATCCTGAGCGCGAAAGACGGGACGGAAACGGACAGTACGTCGCGAGCAAAGTTGAGCAACCATGGCAAGAGGCTCGGCTCACGCAGAACGTAGTTCCATGTTCGAGGATCGTCGTCACCGCGGGGCCGTGGACGCCCAGCGTGTTCCGCACTCTGTTCCCACGCTCCAACACGGTGCTTCCCATCACGCCTCTGGCCGGCCACTCGCTGCTTCTGCGCTCTCCACGCTGGACGAGCGGCGAGGCGGACGCCCACGCCGTGTTCTGCACCGACTCGCCCGGATTCCAACCGGAGTTCTTCTCGCGCACCTGCGGAGAGATCTGGTTTGGCGGATTGAACAACAGTGCTATTCCCTTGCCTCCGAGTGCTGACAAAGCCCAGCCGGATCCAGACGCAGTAAAGCAGCTTGTGCATATGGCGAAACAACTGCTTGGTGTGCCGGGGAAGGACGACTTGCAAGTGGTAAGGGAGGCGTTGTGCTTCAGACCCGTTACGCCAAGCGGACTGCCCATCGTCAGCCGGGTTCCGGACGAGACGCTGGGCGACGGGCTGAAGACCAGAGGTGGTGGCCAAGGCGGCGTGTTCGTCTCTGCTGGTCACGGTCCATGGGGCATAGCCCTCTCTCTGGGGACGGGGAAGATACTCTCCGAATTGGTCGAAGGGTTTGAGCCGTCGTGTAAAATCGATCAGCTGGTCTTGTAGACATTGCGACAAAAGGGTGCTTTACTTGTTTAGTCTTTTACGCTTCTACACACAAAGCGGGTATCTGTGCCTATCTCATACACTTCCAGATGTCCCGACATGACCAGCATCCCGAACCCAGATCTAAGCAGAAAACAAAATTTCATGACCAATACCATCGTCCCACTATCCTCAACGCCGAGCAGTCAGAGCCAGAGTACACGTGCTTGAACGATGAACGTTTTCAAGATGGAGGGGAAAAAAGACATTCGAAGGCGACTAGAATTTGCCGGTAGGTCCTTGAGCATAAGAGGTATGTTGTGGTACCGTATTGGCGCTCTTCGAGAAGCCGCCGTTCAACATCTGCATTCTGTACTCATTGAACTCCGCCTGTTCCTTCTCCCACTGCGCATCAGCGATGGCCTTCTCCTTCTTGCCCTTGCGCGCCTGGACAACACAGCACACGAGCAGGGCAGCCAAGAGCACGCCAGCGGCCGAGATGGCACCGATTACGATACCAGATTTGGCACCAGTGGTCAACCTGTCCCACAGGCCGGTGACGCCATGCTTTTGGTAGATTTCGTTGAGGATAGTTGAATTGCCGCTAAGTGTCCCCGTTAGAGCTGATCTCAACCAGCGAAAGCTAACTTCAAACTTACGCAGTGGCTTTGATAGACTGCCATGAGCCTGACATGTCGGAGTATGTGTACTGCTTGCCGGTGCTAAAGTCGGTAACATTGACCGACTTGACCATCATCGTGTATATGTCCTTGTAGTCGGTGATGCCGCCAGCCCATTGGATCACACCCTCGGGCTGCTTGGGGTCACCACCTGCCCAGATACCCTGGTCCATGTTAATTTGTGGATTATGAAGAAGTGGAGTCGTGCAGAACAACGCACCAATCTGACGGTCATGGGGGTCTGTGGATAATTGTAGCCGTTGAGAGTACCATTGCCATCATAATCCAGCGACCTGACCATCTGGCCGTCAATCCACCATTGAAGTTGCTCGGCCGTCCAGTGGACGGTGTAGTTATGCCAGCTGTTCTGCGGATCGTCGACGGGATAGTAGATTGCACGATTGTACGTGGTGGTGTTGCCCTTGCCGAAAAAGTTGGTCTCGACGTGGGTGGTGTTGCCGCCCATCCATTCCCAATCGATTTCTACGGTGGTGTCAGTGGACCGCACTTTCCGATTGCGTACCGCATTGGACGGCGAGACTCACCGTCTAGATCGTCGGACTCCAGCACGATGCTGCTGATAATGCCGGTTCCCGATGCAGCTTTCAGAATCACGGACACGCTTCCGAACATGATGTAGAATTGCGATTGGATCGTCGGGGACTGCCCTCGTTCGCTGATTGTAAACTCTGCGCCGTTGCTCGTGTAGCTCATGGGCCCGGCTGTGGTGTTCCACACGGCTGGATCGACCTTCTGCGTCATGTCGAAGCTGGCAAAGCCACCCAGGGCGGGATCGGGAGGGCACGTCTTGTTCAAAGGGTTACAGTATGTCCAAGTCTGAGCCACGGCGTGTTGGACGGCAGCAAAGACAGTCATTGCTGCCAGAAGGATTCGAGCGGCCATTGTGACGGTTGACTTGTGGCTGGATCGAGGGCAAAAGCTGGGAAGCGGCACTGCCGTCGAGGATGAGAGGGCAAGGAGCGACTTTGCGACAATGCTCAGGGCGTGGATTTAAAAAAAAAAAAGATAATGAGCGACAATTGCTGGATGCAGCCAACAGAGAAAGAAAAGGAGTGAAGCGGCGCAGCCCGTCGACGGCAGAGAGCACCTTAGCAGACGAAGAAGCGAGTGGTGAAGAAGGAAAAGGGAAGACGGTGACAGGAAAGGAGCGTGAAGATCTTCAGACCTCTCATTTTGAGCCTGGCCAAGTCTGAGATTGAGGCGCGTTTCAGTGACGGTTTTGTCCAAGGAGAGACAAGACCCGGTCGGCTGATAGTGGTTTGCTTCGCTAGTCAGGAACAGGAAGCCGTTGGGCCCGGCCTCGACCACTCAGGGGCGGCATCGTGCAGCCGCTGGTGTAATGCGACGCCCAATCGGGCTTGAGATGCAGCCGTGCTTGGCGCATCTCCGAACGAGGGGCGAGGGAGGTGATGGAGGAGGGAAAAGGCAGACGGCATGGGATGGGACGCGAGCGACGGGATGGTTGGGTGGAGTCGTGGACGGGCAGAGCAGTGCTGCACAGTCGCTGAGCCGGGCAGACGAGCGCCGACTCCAGCTGCTCTCCCCGTCTGTCCTTCGCAGTCTTCGCCCCACGCGAGGAGATCAGCGTAGCATCGGCTGCGCGGTGGAGAGGTTTTGTTTCTGCCTGATCTTCGTTGTTTGGAAACAAAATTTCCTCTCTCCATCGCTCGCACAAAACACATACACGCAGTTCCACTTGCAATTTGCGCGCAAACACCGGATCGCTCTGACCACATTGGTACTGGCCATGCGGGTGGCTCACAACGTACTACAGGTCACCGTGTCGGTTCTCCCTGATCCGCCAGTCAGCGCCGGCGAGTGCAGACTACAAAAGCCAATCGGTTTCATCATGCCCATATCTTCGCGGGGAGAAGACCAGACGCTTGCCGCGTGCGGATGAGAATCGTGACCTGAGAATTGATTCCAACATCCGGCCCGTCATTTTGAATCTCGTCTGCCCGCCGTATTTCTGCTTTGACATCGAGATGACCCTGCAACAGTCCAAGCACCCGGCCCAGCCGTATGAAGAAGGAAGATTTGACCTTGACCAGTCTGCACAGGCGGCTTGCATGAACCTCCCGGCGTTCTGCTCGCTGCTTGCATCGTCTTGGCCAAGCACACGACAGCCTAGATCAGGTCGAGTTCCACGTGAAAGATCACGCATCGCGCAATACTTATCGCATTTCCTTCATTGCAACGACCGTACACTGTCTTTTTTCGTCTCGTATTGCCCTGAAGAAGGGCGAATGCTAATTTCTAAAGATGGACCTGAACGTTTCCAACAGTGGAGTCTAATGTAGTCACGTGAATCGGCCGCATGTCACCATCTAAGTTATGCGCTGAAGTCATGGCCTATACACATCGCTGGTGTCGCACGTACGTGGCAAACAACAGCGCAGCAACCATGTCTAGATCCTTCTGGTACGGCGGCTAATGCATGCTGAGCTTACATCCGTTAACAGCGTGCTTCTAAGCTGCAAAGCCGGTGGATTCACGTGCTCGTCTTGGAACAACCTAACTCGCGTTCCACTACCTCCGGATCACACACGCCGAATCACGATCATTCTGACGGAGGTTGTGCTGCAGCACGGCTAGGACTCGCAGAAAGTAGTGAGCCAAATGGCGCTTGGAATATACATGTCGTTGAATGTGCCGAACACAGTGGATTCGGCGAGACCATTGAAGAGCTCAACCTGTCGTCGAGCGAAAGGACGAATGAACCCATAGCGTGAGTGTACAACAAGTGTTCCTCTCTAAGGACGAATGAGAGAAGAATGAAAACAAAAGAATCGGAGGGGGAAAAGATCACCTGTTCCATTTTGGACATTATGAAAACGGCCGCTTTTGTTCTTGATTTTGCATCTTCTCCTAACTCCCTCCCAAGAACCAGCTATAAGCAAAACCCCTTTTCAAGCCACCGGATGCCCTCTTCTTCCGTCGATCCTGTACCACCATCTGGCTCGTCAATCGCAATTCAGACTTCTCTCAATTCGCTTTAGACCTCATTTTCCTCGAGCTCTCGGTAGCGTTCCAGTGCCTGCGAGAGATATTCAGGTTCGGCCCCCAGAATGCGCGCCTGTCTCTTCTGCACTTACTTTGCGTGGTGTCAGCGGCTGATAGAATCTCACGCCGTTTACCCGGCAGCTTTCAAATAAACCGTCGTATTCGATCTCAGCACCTCCCAAGAACGGACACCGAAAGCGTGGGATCGGCCACGATAGTAGTTTGGGCTTTGAAATTTTAAAAGTGTCGTTCCGGATTTCCTCGTACGGCGTCTGAACCTCGGGATGCTGGAAAAAGTCGTAGACGGCCTTGTTTGACTCATGGAGTGCCGTGACGCTGCAACGACAGTATGTCTGCCAGAAATCTCGTAGGTCTCTCAGCATTCTCGCGAGCGTTCCAGTATCAAGGCATGCAAGCGCATATCGCGCAGCTGCAATGAATTGATGAGCGTTTGTGGCTTGTTCATACATGAACCGAATGTCTTCTCTGCACACAGTGGATTTGGAAACAATGTCGTTCTTGGCTATGTCCATGCCGTAAAACGCAGTGCAAAGCTTGCGAATCTTCTCGAACATCTGCCAACGTACAGCGCTGGTGCTTTGGAAGTAGCGTATTGTGTGATTGGACCATGCATTCTTCAATGACTGCCTCGCGGCGTCCACCCTCTTTTCAAAAGTTCTCGCAGCTCCGGCCCCCTCGATTAAAACTTTGTCCTTTGTAACAACAAATTTAGTATCACTTGAGTGGAGACTTCCTGAGCCATAGCGTAAGACTACAGTCTCGTGTTGGACAATTGGCTCGAAATCCACGATGACTAGCACACCTTGAACTGCTCTAACGACGGCAAATATTTCTTCTGGGTACGACCAGTCGGGCATTCCGCCATCGCCCCAGGAGAGTTCATTGCTGTCAAAAGAGTATTTGACTCGGCATGACCTTGTTTGCTCGGGATTGGTGACAGTGTGTTGACCCTCAACGACATTCCGGGAAAACGGTGAAGTAGTTGATCCTGCGTGCGGTCTGGGAAATATCATCAGCAAATCCTGCCATATCGGGGAGATAAACTTCGTAATCACCGCTGAACACAATAAAGCATTCTCTGAAACCCCTCCAGGAATTCATAGAACGCACAATCATCCATCAAAGCGTAACCAAGCTTGATGTTGATCTCGAAGTGCCGAAAGCGGTACACGCTTGACTTTGCCAGTGACGAGGTATCTATTGGCAAGAAATCTAAGAATCGGGTCGAGTAAAGCGTCCCAGCCGAGACGCCTCTAGGCCAAGCTGTTGGAAACTGGATGACGCATGTTCTCTTCGCAGACCCAAAGAAGAGGCTTGCGACTTCGTTCGAAATCTGTTTGTTGACGCGAAGCAACGCCGCCGTGCTAGACAGTCCATTGCCGGTGTTGTGAAACGAAATGTCCCCTTCGGGGATGAGCAAGTCAAAGATCATGAGACGCAATTCGGTCGGCAGCTTCATGATGTGACATGTCAGCTGTACCTGGAAGATAAATCAGCACAGGAAAAAAAGGATCGGTGCTTTGTTGGTCCGAAAGCGTCAAGTGTCTTTCAGTTTGTCCCGAATCCAAAAAAAAGGCTTCTTCGTTTACCTCTTCATGGTCTTCACATAACTGGTTCTCTGGCGGCTTACATATCACAAGGCGGTTGCAGCGCTCGCCACACTCCGCAGTTGCTTCGCAGTACCCGCGGTAGATATGTTGTTCTCTATGAACGCCGCATACAGGCAAGTATCCGTCGGCAATGAGAGCTTCAGCAGCGGCACGGTTGACCTTGTAACGACATCGCTGTCCAGATTTCTGGAGACCATTACACCTGGTCTTACGGATCTCGTCGTCATTGTGGAGTTGGCATCCTATGTGACCGTTGTCAGTCTTAGACGTTCTCTTGACTCGCTTTCGTGACATTGTTGTGGTGCAGAGTGACATGTGACGAATGAAGAGCAAAACATAGACGGTTGACATTGAAGGCTGAAGTTGAGAAGAGTTACACAAATCACGTGTTACTATAGCGTCAACTGTTTTATTTGCTCATATATGGTCTGGCGCCAGCTTTCTTGCCTGTGAATGGGAGATTGTCATTTTGCCCGCCACTCCTTCATTCGGAATTGCCTTATGTATCCGAACATCCACATCAGGGCCTGACTCTCGACCGGCAGAATTGTGTACTACTAAATAGATGTTGCCCGGACGAAGGTCATCTAGATGGTCCGAATGGTCCTGTATACCTACTTTGCTCTTGCCATCGGACCCCAATTTGCTCGGGGATTGAGCTGATACCGTACCATCCTCTTACTCTTCACTGGCTCTCTCCCCAACTTCTCGTCGAACACAATCTTCCGTCCGCGGGAAGCCGAGATAACGTCCTTCGAATCTGAGTCACGAGGAGCTGCCTCTTTGTTCACAATGGCACCCACAACAGATGAATCATTTTCCGACTCCGACCTTTCTTTCTCCGCATCGAGACTGGCCTTCTCCCTTTCTTCGCCTCGTTTCATGATCTGATATCCTGCCATGCCTTCTTTTAAAGCCCCTTCTCGAATCGGTTTCAACTTCGTCCATGCAATCATAATATCCCAAATGGCTTCCCAGGGAGCATCTGTCTTGATCGTGCCAGGAAGCGCGTGGCTTCTTACGGCTTGATAGCCAAGGCTTTTGAGTGCCCCCCGAAACTCTGCATCCGATGGCGCTTGGCAGTGCAGCACACGGGACAAAGCGGAGGGGACAACGTAGAAGGGATGCCGATCAACGACTGAGGTGTTAAGAGATTCGAAAAGATGCTTCTGAGAGTCTAGAGTGTCCTGTGCTTGTGCATTGTCTTTGCCATTGGAACTTTCTTCGTCCTGTCCTCTCTTTTCGGATCTCTGTTGTTTTGGTACTTCATTTGGCACCGTCAGCTTAGCCAGCTCCTGAATAGCGAGCTCCTCCTGAGCCACGCTCAACATGCCTTCGATCCGCGGTAATGTCTTGTACACGTCCGCATCCAAATTCGGTATCATATCCAATATTTTTTGGATAAAACTTGGGTTATGCAGTGGGCCACCCCACATAGGTCCTACAATATGCATTTTGCTCCCACAGCACTCGCACAGTCGATCTGACGTCGGGCCCTGCGCAACAGTATACTTGTAGTATACTGCACCTTTCTTTCCCTGCTGCTCCGTGCTGCGCATTATGAATTGAGGGGTCCATGAGCCGCAGCCGTGGTCGCAAGCGTAGACAAGCATGGTTTTGCTGGCAAGGAACTTTACATCTGCGGGAGATTTTTTTACTCTGACGAAAACGCGGGCATAGTAATCTATGGATAGGGAGACAAGAGGCTCGATGGCTATTCCGTATTTTGCAGCAGTAGCGGCGATGGAGTGCAGTATCAGGCGCAAGCCCGCTTCATGGCAGTAATCGCCTCTTGCAGGAATGCCTCCGTAAAGGGCGAATGCCTTTTCGGCGTAGCCCACGGAGTTGAAGACACCAGTATCTGTGCAAGTTACGCAGAGCATTCCATTGTCGCTTACAGCCTGCACTGCCGCATCCAGGAAAGGCACCGCAGTGCCATATGGATCAAGGTCAATAACGTGATATTTTGAGCCCGGTCCGCCCACACCTTCTTGGGCGACGAAGCTGTACATATGAGCATTTGCATTGCCAACTGATGTTTTGATCTTCTTCTCAAGCCGGTTATGTTTTACGTTCAGTTTGATCGCTTCCACTGCGTGTCTAGAGATATCGTTGGCTGTGGTCAGGGTGTTGAAGGGCAGTTCCTTTGCGTATCTGAGTGCTCTCAGACCTGTTGCCGACAAGGCATCAAGTATGCGAAATTGTGTCCGAGTATCCTGATCCTCAACAGGCGCTTGAGAAACATCCGTCGACCCATCGGCCGTCTTCTTCTCCACGCCTTCCGTCTCACGAGAGGTTGAGAAAGCCATATTTTCCGCCATTGAGCTTTCGACTGCTAGCAAATCATCGTCATTGATACCTCCGTCCTCAAACTCCGCAGCCTCTGATGTCAGTTTCTGCTTCTTTCTCTCAACGTCTCCTTGTGAATTATCGTCCAACTTCCGTTTAGTCGACTCTGCCGTTTGCGCTGATTTCATGCTCAGAGACTCTTCTGTATTCTCCACCACGGCGTCTGCACTAGAAACCGCATTGTCCCCAGCAGTTGTGTCGTTCTCCTTTTTTCCATCCTTGCTAGATTGACCACCTCGCTTCCCTCTTCTCTTTTTGCTCTTCCACGCCTGCCTAACGAGAAGGTCCTCTCCGAATGCACGAATGGCCAGTACGGTAAGATCTCTGTTATATTGTTGTATGGGATTATAAAAGACAGACTGGGACGGCTCATTGGCGTGAGTCTTTGGGTCTAGCAGACGTGGCGTGTCTGGCGGGATCAAGATGTATGCCAGACCTTCTTGGACCGTAGTGTACGTCTTGTCCCCATGTTGGACAGTCTGCCCATCTGCTGGTGGAGCCGTGATATCTACGGGCGCCGCATTTGTCACCGGGGCTGACTCAGGTTCCGTCTTTGGCTTCGCCGTTGCCATCATTGTGTATCTAGGTCGAGATCGGTTCTCGAAGCTGCGGAGCTTAGGAAGGCTTAGTGGTCGCGCATTGTGGATTGTTGTTTGAAAAATCTGGTGAAATCTCCGCATACAGTTCTCATGCTACCAAATAGTTCGTCAGAAACGTATAGAGTTAGAATGTAGGGAGTGAATTGATGTGATACGAAATTTGCGCTGCGTCTAGAAATTTGGTCGCACTGAGATCGGGTCCCTGCCTGCGGAGCTCGATGCATGACTCGCACAAGGCTGAGGTACCCGTCCAAATCAGCCTTTCGACCTTCGCGGCAGGAGAGGACCCGCCATTATGAACAGACAAGTGAAGATAACTGATAGACTTATCTGAAAGCATATTGTAATTCTGAGATCGGTGTTTACGTTTACACGCCGACTCTCATTCGTCCTGCATTTGTCTGAATTCGTCCTCACGGGACGTCATCTTGGCTCGGAAATCTGACCGGATAAAATCTTGCACAAATCTCAGATATGCAAATTTGCATTGATCTCTCCAGTGGAAGCCTGATGTCTATTTTGAGGATGCGGAAACGGCCATGTGTTCGGGAGAGGAGGTCTTGCTGACGAATGGCTGTTGTGTATGACAGCGTTGCGTTAAGAATTGCTAGGAATACTGCTGGTGCTGCAATCAGCATTTCCATGTGAACAAGACTAGTACAACGTGTCTCCCATATTTTCGCTGTTTCAATTCTTGCAACTATCACTGAGAGTCATATCTATCGCCACCTCATGGTCTCCATTGATTAGGTCCGAGCTATCCGTTCTGTAATTGTAGCAGTTTTTGTGTGTGCAACAAGCGGTATAGGCCAATATACGATTCTTCAATTCGCCAAAGCAGTTCCTAAGCCACGACTTTGCGTCAGAGGACACGCGCCAGCAGCAGGCAAGCGGATTCAGACAGAATATGAAAAGATAAACCCAGAAGGGAGATTTATATTTACACAAGGGAACATTAGCAAGATCAGGAACAACGAGTTGTGAAGAAATCATGACCAAATAGAAGGCCATCAATGCTTTGCTCCTATCTCAAGGAAGCTTGGATGCAACAGATAGATTTGTGCTGACTCGCTCCTGATGAATATGAGCGATGCACGTTGTTGGGTTAGCTAAGAGAGAAAGTGACGGAAGAGCGTCTGCCTCTGTTCACGGCTTTGACTACATACTCGCGAAACCGAGTTATTGACCAGCTTCTCCCCCTTCTCCAGGATGCAAAGAACCTAAGTCGAACGGTCGCAGTTCTCTCAGATGTACATACCAAAGCACTTGGCAACGACGACTTTGATATGGTCGGAGTCCCAGTGGCCAAGCACATGGCCATAGTGCCACACTCGTCACTGTCGCCATGGAAACATTCTCGCTTCAAGCAAAAAATGTCGCATTTTATCCACTCCTTCCCTGGTTTGGTGCGTTCGGACATAGACAGGGGCATGAGAGGTTCTGTCACTATGACTGTCGCCAAAGTCGCGTACAGGACTTTGGTCAGGATGATTGGGATCCTGGAGCAAGAGTCTAACGAGAGACATATCTTCTCGGCTAACAACGGTAGATATCCTCAGAGAGAGAATGGGTCATTTGCTGGCACAGGTCTAAGTGCTGCCAAAGGATCCGACGGCGCCGTGGGCTCTGGGTGTTATGCTGTGGATGAGCACGGCGAGAGCCGAGGGCACTGACCGGAAAGATTCTTGCTGGATACAGAGATGACAGCACTCGTGACAGAATTCGAAAGCACCACGACGTTAACGTCTCCAGGATCATTCAACCTGGGTCCGCCTGATAGCTGGGCAGAGGTAGCTCAAGGTCAAGGCCGTCCCTTCTCTCTGACTACGTGAATGGCCGAAGGAGCACTTGCCCTTGTAATGCGATAAAGGATTTGAATTTAACCAAAAGAAGTCTGCAGTCAGGTTGATGTGAATACAGGCCGTCCTCTGATTCAGTCTGACAGGTTTCGGTCACGAGTCTGAGGCGACAGCGTGGCACAGACGAATATGGTCGACCATTGATGGCGAGCCAGACGAGCCTACGCTCACATCACCAGCTTTGTAGCTCATTTGTCTGGCGGCGAAACCACGAGAGCACTTTAATGCGGCTGCGACATTGTATGGACTGTGGACACCATCAGCACATTGCGGAGTGCTCGATCGTGGTGTGTAATTAAGTGGGCGGCGTCAGGATTTGAACGTGGATGCTTCCCGTGTTGCGCGCCGCCAAAACCGGCTTAGTCATGCGGGCTCTGGCAGGCAACCACGGCAGAGCCCAAGCGCTTTGACTCAAATTCTCATGCCCCGCTAAGGTCAATTACTCCTTCGACCAAAGCAAAGAATTTCCGTCAGCTTTCTGCGTCTCAATTCTCGGCCGGCACCACCGAGAACCTCAAGCCGCCACCGCCAATCATTGTCCACTCCTTTTGAATGGGCGAGGCTGGACGTAAACACGAACGTGAGATTCAGCGTCTGGAGAGTTAAACGATATTGCAGTTGGCGGCGAGCTTTGGAGGGGGCTTGGACAATTTTGACTTCTGCGCACACTTTTCACCGTTCGCCAAACATCACTTCACCCTCAATTGCCGTCCTATTCCTTTATCATTTCGTCGACCATACGCGCACGCTCGCAGCCTCGTCGAGTGGAGAACATATTCAGTACATATTCTTGGTCCTTCTTCGCCCTACCCTCAATGATTCTCTAGCATGGCGCCACCAGTACCCCGCGGAGGCGGACGAAAACGAAGGCTACCCAGCATTCGAAATCCTAGTCGCTCTCCGAGCGTCGCTGCCTCACCAGCACCTCAATTGCCTACGCAGCCGGAGTCGCGGCCACTAAAGACCGGTGCTCCATTACTCAGTGATCGCTACTCCTGTCCACAGTGTCCCCCCGATGAGCAGGACATCCAACTTTCCGACGATGGAGGCTACGTCGTGTGCGTGAACTGCGGTACTGAAATCTCCAACAATCCTCAGCTGCAGAACGAAGTTGCCTTTGGCGAAAACGCACAAGGTGCCGCTATCGTGCAGGGAACCACGATTCAAGAGGGCCAACGACGTCCGCACGTCCAAGGTCTAGGCTATCGGGGCGCTCAAGGTCCAGATGCTGAGGAGAGACTTCGCGTGGCCACTCTGACGGGCCAGGAAGAGATCAGGCGTCTCAACTTCCATCTTAATTTGTCACCCGCTACTGTCGACCGAGCCGTGAACTTGTACAATCTCGCCAAGATCCACGCCTTCCAACGTCCCGTTTCAGAAAATGCCGCCATTTCTATTTACACGGCCTGCCGTGAGGTTCCTGGCAACACCGTGTTGCTCATTGATCTCGCAGAGATCATTTCCGTAAACGTATACGACTTAGGAGCAGCGTACAAGAAGTTTCTTGACCGCATCGACCTCACGGACAAGTACATGGGCTCAGACAAATTCCAGAGAATGGTTGAGCCCGAGCCGCTTATCAAGCGTTTCGCTTCGCGTCTGGAATTCGGAAAGGACACGAACAAAGTTGCCGCGGACGCAGCTTCCATATTAGCCCGCATGAACCGCGACTGGATGGTCACGGGACGTCAGCCGATGGGCCTCGTTGGCGCCTGCCTCATCATTGCCGCGCGCATGAATAACTATCGTCGCACCTTGCGTGAGGTTGTCTATGTCGTTCGCGCCGGCGAAATGACCATCTTGAAGCGCCTCAATGAGTTCTCAAATACCCCAGCAGCGCGATTGACCGTTGACCAGTTTCGTCAGCTGAGAGACAACGAGGCTCTAAACGCCACCCTGAAAGAGGCACTACCGCCATCCTTGTCCAAGCCGCCGCGCAAAAAACGAAAGATTCTGCGTGGACGTGATACAGATTCTCTTGAGCCGTCCTCGCGAACGTCTTCTGTGGCACCTTCCGATATTTCCGACGCCACAAACGGCGCCTCGGAAGCCGCACCTCGCCGCGACAAAGATGGCTTCGTGATCCCTAGTCTTCCGCCACGTGCACAACCTCACTCTGAGAATAGTGCCTCATCTCCGCCAACAAGCAGCATCGACGGTCATGAAGAGAATGATGAAGACGAGGAACTTCGACGCAAACCCGGCCGTCCCAAGAAGATCCCACTCCCAGAATTCAGCGTCACTGAGGAAGATCTACGTGCGGAAGAAGCCATTGAAAAGGACATAGCCGCAAACGTTAAGGCAATTGAGAATGACGAAGCTATTCAAGAGGAGCGAGGGCCCGGCTGGTTCCGTGCCAAAGCTTTGGCTGACGCTATACGCGAACAGGAGCGAAAAGCGTCAAAATGGAAACTCTCCGAACTCGAGATGTTGAATGAGACCATCGAAGAAGATGAGTTCGAGGACGATCCTGAAGTGAAGTTTTGTAAACTTACCGAGCGGGAGGTCCAAGTGAAGGAGCAAATTTGGGTTACTCACAATCACGATTGGCTTCGCGCACAGCAGGAGAGACTTCTCCAAGAACAGCTTAACGCCGCCAAAGGCAAAAAGAAGCGACAAGGTCCAAGGCGGAAGATGGCGCGTCGCGGCGATGGCAGTGTGCTTGGCGATTCACCCGTCAGTAGTGCTGCGGATGCAAGCTCGAAGATGATGGCGGCGCGTGCCAAGCGACACAAGTACTCCCGCCACGTCGATTATGCCAAACTGCAAGAGATTTATGGCGAGGACGACCAGTACAGTCGAGCCGGTTCGCCCTCCGAGCAGAGCGATTCTAGAGCAGGTTCCCGCTCAGCCGCTGGAACCCCAGCACCAGCAGACCATACAGCACGTGGTACATCGTTCTCTCCTGATGTCTCGAACGATGAAAGGAGTCCTTCAGCGCCACCGTCGGCGGTCACACGACCTCAAGATGAAGTTACTGAGAATGAGGATGAGGAGTATGAAGATGAGGACGAGGAGGGCCTCGTCGATACTGTGCCTGAATTCGGCGACGATGACGAAATCGAAGAAGACTATGAAGAGGAGGAGGAGGATGTACTGGACATAGCCCAACAATACGGCGTTGATATGGGTGACCGTTAGCTCGGTCAAAGTGGACATTTATATACTGCAGCTATTCCTAAAGCTTTCGATTGGATGGACGTCGAGAAACACGGGATTGACTTTATGCATAGCGACTGGGACATTGGTTTGCATTGGATGGCGAGAGAAGCGACTTTATGGATAACACTCGCGCTTCCTTCTGGATGCAGCGTGGATCTCCTTATCCACATCACTAAGTATATTGCGTGGCAAAGAATAATATGCATGTGACCACCAGAACATTCAATTATACTCTATCAAAGCTCCAAGTCATTGTTTCCGGTTTCGCTTGCACTGACAGCCTGAACCATGGCTTCTAACCAGCCCGCGAGACGAACACCTGCCGCCGTGATAGCCTTCTCAACAAGGGGCTTCGCACCCTCGTAGTACTCCTGGCTCAAGTCATGGCTTTCAAGCCAGTCAATCGGCTTCTTTAGGACGTACGAACATACTAATCGGTTCGTCTCACGCGCCCAGAGGAGCGAGCACTTCTCTGAATCTGTCAAGTCATGGCACTCATCCACAAGATGGACACCAACGGCAGCACCAAACAGCTTGTCAGCCCAAGACTTGGCGGCAGACTTCTCCTCAGCCTTGTCAGCCGAGCTCCTGAGTCCGACGATTTTGTGCGGGATGTATGTGTCCCACACGGAATGCAGGTTGACGCGCGAGCATGCGCGGCCGAAGCAGACATCCAGCTCGTTGCCACCGCGGTACGCGTCCTCGGTGTGCAACGGTTGGTGGATATCGCCGATGAAGTGCATGAGGTACATAAGTGCTTCCTTGCGCAAGTTGTCGGGCTGGCTGGTGTCGGTGAAGATAGCCGTCTGGTTCGCGATGGCGGTGATTATGCACCCATCCTCTGGATTGTCGCCGCAGTCGTCAGGATACTTTATTCCACACTGGCTTGGGGGACTGTCTCGACCATCTGTATTGCGTTCAGCACGTGGGGCAAAGCTGTTTGAGCGGAAGTCTATTTACCAATGTAGTGCCATGGTTTTGAGTACGGTCTTCTGTTCCTGATTGCGTCCGGCCATGTGGCAGCGTCTGCAAAGTCGAAGCCTTGATTGTTGGCGAGAAGGTCTTCCAGATATGACCTAGTATCGGAGCCTAGGAACTCGTATGCTAAATACGCGACTGTCTGATGACCCAATCCACCCCAGCCAAGAGCATGCTGGAGAAGCGCCGTAAGTAAGACAGTAAATCTAAGGAGGCGCATGGTGCTTAGGAAGGTGAGAATCCAGGAAGAGCGTGTGCGTTCGTGTTATATATCGTTCGTGCTGTCACAATCTTTCATTCATGGCGAGCATTTCAGCCTGAGCGCCAAACGACGAGCTGAGACCCTCTGTGACTCTTAGATCATGACCCAAAAAAGAAAGATTGCTCTACGGCGGTTCCAGCCACACCTAAACAAACGTCCAACTATCATCCATCCATCGCACACGGGCTGAATGCGTGCCAAACCAACACGAAACGAACCTTCCTTGGCGGACTGGGGAGATCGCCCAGTCCTGCGACCCTTCTCGGGGAACGGGCATGTTCCGCTCCGTCTTAGTTCTAGATCTCTTGGCCGTGATAACACATCCCAAAACACGACGTCCGCAGAGCCCCCAAGAATGGCAACTCCCGACGGCTGAACGAACATGTATCCATGGTAGCGAACTTGGTCTCCTGACCGCCTGGACTCCAGGATTTTTCTTTGTTTACATGAGCAATGCGGCCGGTTTGTTCAAGGTTTAACGCGGTGTGCGGAAAGGCGAGAGGCCTGAGATGCCTGAGAGGCCTGAAACGAAATGCAGACTCAATCGTTACGTGCTGGCTAAAGTCTGGCTAAATCGATAATGTATTCTCTACGGAAATTTTTACATGCTTTCAGCCATCCTCCATGGCCGTCAATATCACCTATTCGTTGGAGCAAACTTGCTCCTCGCCCGCAGTTTTGCGCCGTAGCGAATGAAGATAAATGGTACGGGAATTGCAGCTGCGGCTATTCCTCCCAGTATGCTGCAAGCTGGCCCGACTCCCAGGTTGCTGAACATCGGTCTGGCAGCCAAGGGCAGCCCAGCCGCCATGATGGATCTCAAGAACGTGTTTGCTGCCACGGCACTTGCCGCATACAAGGAGTAAGTGTCGACGAGAAAGTTAATGCACTGCTGGAATATGATGTTGAACTGGTGGTTCCGTCAGCCAAGGTCTTGAATTCTGTTGATGTGAATACTTACCCCGGCTCCGATGAAGCCAGCTGCTATCACCGACGGCACCCAGTTGATAGATGGTTTACTAGTCCAGCCAAAAAGAAACAGTCCGGTGGCGAAGATGATCGCACCGAATATCATCGGAGGGAGTCGAGCCTCCGGCACAGCTTTACCACCATTAGCTTCAACCGCGCGTCGATACCGAGGTAGATTTGCCAGATTCACAAACACTGCCGAAAGCACACCGACGAAAAGACCGATGAATGGCAGTGTAGACGTAACAAGTGGCCAACCTCGATCTTCGTTGTAGACTATGCTGAAGAATTCCAAGGTCATGTAGAGAAGAGCGAAGACGAAAGAAGCATACACGGCAATCGCTGTGACCATGGGTTCTGTCAACAACATTCGAATCGGACGTCCAAAATGCTTGATAACGATGGATTTGACGTCGATCTTCACATCTTCGTGTGGATGATAGTATCGCTGGTCACCCATTTGTTTCCTCAGGCGCTGGGCCCGTCGTTTGAGTAGATAAGGCTGGTAGACTTCCGGCAGGAAGAAGTAACAAAAGCCTGTAGAAGCAAAGGTAACGATGGCGAGAATGTATTCTGTCCTTTTGCAAACGGTCAGCTGTGCGTTTCACTCGATGATTTGGTTCAGCTTTTCTTACCATCTCCAGCCCATATGTGGGTTGACCACAATCGCTGCTCCGATCGTTGGTCCCAAGGTCGGACCGCCCACGACTGCCACTGCATACAATACAACCGCGGTGCCTCGCTGCTTCGGCACCCAGATGTCGCCCAACGCTGCGGACACGTTCGCGACGGCGGCCGAGCCGAACAGCCCGGAAAAGAATCTGCAGACAAATATAGTCGCTGCGTTCTGCGCCACGGCGCACGCAATACTGAAGAGGGCCAGGCCGCACAGCGCTGGCAACATGCTCCACTTGCGGCCCCAGATCTCCGACACGGGTGCCCAGATGCACGGCCCGAAAGCGAAGCCAAGCACGAAAAGAGAGATGGTCAAGACGGAGACCTCTCGACTTACGCCGAAATGCTGCGCAATGACACCATTTGCGGGCGCCGTGATGGAGGAGCCCAACGAGGCGGCGAGGGCGAGTAGGCCCAACTGGCCTGTGATGAACCACTTCTGCCAGTCTGGGAAGTTGTAAGGGTTCTCTGGGTCGTTTTCGTCCCATCCGACGAGAATGCGATCCGACGCGTCGGCCGGGTGCGACTTGCATTCTGCGAGTTGTTCATTTGGCATTCTATCGTGGTCGGTGCGAGTCTCTGGCTTGTCGGCCTCCTTCTCAAGATCCTTGGTCTCTGTGCTCGAGGCCACGGACCGCTCGTCTGACGTTGATGATGGCATAATTTGCAGTTTTTGCACCCAAGCTAAACGAAGGCAGGAAAAAATACGGGGGGAATCATGGTATCGAAGTGCCCAAGCTCTTTATATGTTGGGTCAAGATGTACATCGAAACTGGAGGGACATTGTGGAAAAAAAAAACTCCACTATGCAGCGGCGAAGACATGAGAAACGCGTGCTCCTGGTCGGATAGCGGCTACCGATGACGGCATTGAGCTCAAGTTCCAGGCTATCGTCGCATCATTCCATTCCCATTCGTCAGACGTGGAAAACGGCAAGGGACGGGTGCGGCTCCACAAAGCTTGATTATGGAAACGAGGAAGAAAAAAAACTGCCCTTCTGGGCAACAGGCGAGACAGTTTGACGGCTGCCGTGCAGCACGCGCTCGAATAGCAAACATTACGGAGAGATTGTACGCTGTTTTACTCGGCGACATTCTTGACCGTTCGTGCGCTACGTGCGTGTGCTCAAGCTTGCGAACTGCACGCAATGGGGCGAGCATGATGCATGGTGGAACCGTCGTCAGGTTGGATTCGCGCCTCGGATGCCGATAAGAAGCGAGCAGCAAGGCTGTCGATCATTCCCACCAATTGGGGCCGGCCTTCCAGGCCGGTAGCGGCTCGTCAGCCTGGCTTGACCGAATGTGGAGATGAGCACGGTTACAACGTCCGCTTCAATGGATCTCAAAGGATGACATACAGTCGTACTTCAGCTTGTGAATGCAAAGGAGTTTGATGGAAACTTGTGTTCAAAACAACTTAAAAATAAATAACCTCACATAGCCAAGTGGAGCAGATGATCGTTAAATGCAGACTCTAAACCGCGTGGCACCTAACCCTCAAAGAGAACAAAAAAAAGTTGACGATCAGTCCAGAGAGTTACCCGGCCATTGAAGGGAGATGTCTCGTCAGCGATTTTGTCTGAAACGTACAGCACCACTGTCGCTGGAAAAAACAAAGTATAAACACGACATGCTCAACGCACGTTGACAGTTTGTACCGCGCTCTGGAAACTCGGCATAAGGTATACAAGCATGTCGCTAGCTGAATTTCAAATTTGCAGCTCGGGTTCAAGGGCGAGCAATTATCTGATTATCTGCAGGATCTGTCCCGCATCTTTGACTTACAACCATACCCTTGCAATGCCTCTCTCCGGCAGCCCGTTCGCTTCTGAAACACGACTTGTTCCCATACGCACAGATTTCAAGTGTTGATCTGCATCGGTGCAAGACATCGTCACCATACTAGCCACTCAACCCGACATATAGACTTCCAAGCCATCTCGCGACGACATGGCCCGTCAGGGTTTTGTTCAGCCTCAAAGACAGCCTCATTGGATCTCGCATTGTCGTTGAAGGAGCACAGAGAAGGCAGAGCGGACTCTTTTGCGTCTAGACACAAGATTTCACCCGTCACTTCGCCGTCTTCTGTGCGTCAGGTCTAATCTCCCATATGTGCGTGAAGCCACGCCGCTGCGCCTTTGCCTGGTTTCATTCCCACCCACGCTCTTCTTCGCACACCAGCCGGATCCTGAATACCTAGCCATAAGAGAAAAATGATGATAGGTACCCGTTAGCCTGACGTGCAAAAAATGAGCATAGAAAGAAGGAGAGAAAGGAATGCAAGTTTTTTCCATTCGATGGACAGATAACCGATGGATACTCCACACAGTCATCACACTCCATCACAGATGTGAAAGGTGCTGATACTCCCCCCGCTCGAGAAATACAGCGCATATCGCGCCTGGTCGAAGCTGAGGACCGCAGATGGCATCTCAGATAGGCAATCGAATGCAACCGCATCGGCAACGCTGAATATGTGCCTGCTTGAGCTTACCGTCCTGACGGCGAAGTATTCAGACAAAATACGATGCAAACGGCCCGCTTCCGTTGTGTAGGTCGAACGTGAGGCCCCTGTTAAAACATGCGCTTATGCTCATTGTTCTCATACGTCAAACTCCTCTCCGATCGCAAATTCTCTCTCGTGTTCAACCTCTCCTCCTCCCAGATCGTCGCCTGCTTCGTAATCATCACCAACCACGTCGTCAGCCTCTCCGTCGTCAAAGTACTTCTCGCCGTTGTAGTCGTCCGCCTCGTCCTCGTCGTCTTCCCAATCCTCGTCCACCTCTTCCGGTTCTGCCTCGCCTTCTGCGTCGCTGTCATCAGCGTTTTCTTTGTCGGCGTTTTCATCATCACCATCCTCGTCTCCGTCGGAGAAGTCGTCGAGGTTGAAGGTTGGTTTCGCTGTTGCAGAGCCTCTGCCGTTTCCGCTGCCATCCTGAGCACCGTTCTCGGCGCGCGCCTTGCGCAAGGAAGGGTCGACAACGTCCCATAGTTCTTCGGGGAGAATTGCTTTCACTGCGACGCGAGCGCGTTATACGTTCAGCATGCGTTCTTTTGAAGCCTCGCCCAGATAGCAAAACGGAGAGGGGCGGATCAGATCATGAAAAGAGAAAAGTGAGGAAAAAGAAGGGATAAGGGGAAAAGCTTACGCCAGAGCTTGCCCGCGAACTTGGGCCTGACCCGCCACTTGCGCTCGTACTTTGTGCTATAGGTCTGCAGCGCGTTGAAAGCGTCGACAGCGGTTGCCCCGGGAGCGGCGACGCGCGCCTTTGCGACGCGCGCATTGCTGTCGACGACACGGCGTACAAAGAGCGGACCATCTCTGGCTCGCTTGCGCTCGGCCTTCCACGTCTCGATCACGGCATACTCACGCTGGGTCGGCAATGGCGTGACCGGGTAGTGCATGGGCTTCCAGGGCGTTAGCCAGCCGCGCTGGGGTGAATAAGAGGTAGGCTTGGGCTTGGGAGCTGGTGCAGAGGGATTACGCCTGAAAATGGTGTCGTTGGTGTTGGTGGCGGGGCGGGCACGAGGACGGCGCTGGTGCTGGTGCTGGCGCTGCGGAGCAGCCTTGGAAGATGAGGCAGACGGCTGTGCATTGTGCTTGGTTGTGCGGGAGTGCGGTGCAGAGGAGGAGGGGTGCTCGCACGCTTTGCGCTGCCGCTGTCGCCGCTGTCGCCGCTGGTCCAGCAGCAGCTGCTTCTCCTCGCGGGAGGCGAACTTCGCGTCGCTGGGCATGGTGCTTGCTGCGTGAGAAGGGTGACGGCGTCAAGACGCAGGGTGCGAGCGAAGTGTTGGGAACGAGTGCATAGAACAAGATGCAGTGAGTGCGGGCGGGTGGGGGTATTCCCGGGTCGCGACTATGCTATGGCGAGAATGGATAGCGGCGGCGGAGACAGCGGCGGCGGTGGTGATGGTAGCGTTGGTCGTGGTGTTGGTGGTAGTGTCGATCAGACTCACCGGGTAACGCTCGCGCGGTTTGTAGCTGATATGGGCCTGCAATCTCTCCTGGCGCTCACGAGCGGCGTAGGCCTCTTTGGCAGCAGCAGATCCTCCTCCATCCTTAATGGGTGGCAGGCGATCATCGAAGAGCTTCTTCTTGCCCCCACGCCCTGCGCCTCCAAAGCCGCCAGCCATGGTGCTGCTGGTGCCGGCGCTGGAGCTGGTCCTTGTTGTGCTGCTTGTCGCTGTACTGCGAGCAAATACGACTTGGACGAAGCGTGAGATGTAGTGACGACGTCTGCGGTGCTGAAGGAGATGTTTAAGCCATCTGGACGACACTGGAAGAGCGGCAGATGAATGGGATCTGGCGGTCTATTGTCTTGAGGTGATGAGTCGAACTTTTCTATCTTTTCTATTGTCTTCTCAACTTATTGCAGGCGAACAATTTTTTTTTTGCCTCTGGCGAGTGGGCCTGAGTGGCTCCGGGAGGGCGCCCAAGCTCCCAGGGACCGCGGCCCTGTGTCCGGCTTCCAGGCGCCCTCCGGCCCCTCCGTCTCTCTTCTTTGGCCCCTCTGGCCCCCCTCTGTCCCCCTCCATTCCCCCTTCGTTGCCCGCCGCTGGTTGGCGCTGCCCCTCCACAGCGGGGGCTCTTGCAGCCCCTACGTCAGGTCATCGTCGTGTGCCATCTGCCTGGTTGACGCCCAGTACCATCACGCAATCTTCGCTGAGAGGCCTGGCAGCTTCTTACGGAACGGCACCCGCTAACGACAACGCCCGCTGTCAAGGGGGACTCCGCCTAGGAACCGTCCTTCTGCTGATGCAATCGTGAGGTGTTCAGCCATATGCCCCTGTCTCAAAGATTCACCTCACCATCTTGTAGGATCCGAGTAGGCAGAAACACCACGTCGCTCGACCATGAGCACTAGCCGCCACCGGATCATATGAAACCTGGTCTTCCTAACTTCGCTGTCTCCGCTCACCTCGCTTCTCTCTCCCTTCTCCAGTAAGTCATTATGGACGAGCAGGCTGCACAGTTGCTGCGCCTTCGGCAACACCTGAAAGACGTCCACGACAACCCCTCTATCATCCTCGACGAGAAGCTGTTAGACCAAGCGAGATACTCGCTCATCCCTACGCTTACCAGCCAAGACAGGCAAGCTTTGATTTTACAGGTGTATCAGTTGCTCCCAAATCTCCAGCAGGATCCCGCTCCCACCGTCAGTCTTCTCTCGAAGCTCCTCGAACCTGTGTCTTTGTCAGACGTCCTTGCACTCGAGCCACCTGTCGACTTCATAGCAGGTCTTCAAGTTGCCACTACACCGTTCAATAACCTCACACTCTCCTTGCTGGAAAAGGCAGATGGAAGCACGGCACGCATCCTCGCGTCCGCCCACTCTCATCTCTTCATCGCCCTCGTCGAGCTGTGGCTAGGAACTCAAGATGAAGGTGTTGCCGACAAGGCAGGAAAAGTGTTGCTGGCCCTCCTCAAGGCTGATTTGCCAGACCCGGGAACTATAGGCAGAGATGGCTCTGTCTGGAAGCGCCTATTCCGTGACAGGGACGTGTATGAGCGCATATTTGCCATCACCGACACAAGAACAGGACGCGACGTGTCGCTCAACGCGAGCCGAAAGACGGTAGCGCAAGCGCGCCTGCTGGATTGGCTTCCGGCCGTGGCCGCTCTTGACTGGAATGCCGTCTCGCAGAGCTACCATCCGGACGTAGAAGCCGCATTTGGGCTGAAGGATACAGGCCATCAGAGCCTGTTGGACTACGCAATGTGTCACATGGTCGACTACAAACGTGACGTGCTCATGCACCGAACTCTCATGGCAGCGTACGAAGCCCTCCTTGCCATCAACCCCTCAAGTTCGCTCTCTGGCTCACCTGCGCTTGACTTTCTCTCCAAAAATGGCTTGCATTCTCGAACGCTAAAGTATTACATCGCGCCTGAGGATCCCGCTCACGACCCGCTCGATGTCTCTTTTTTGTACGGTCCGGCAGCAATATACACGGCGCGCTGGGCCGAGATGTACCCGTACGACCTCGAATCCCCAAGGAATGCAGAGCTCAAGCGAGCAGTTCTCAAGAAGGCAACAGCAGCCGTCAAAGTACCCGCAGCGCGATGGGCACATTCCCACTCCCCAGCAGAGGATCTGCATGTTTTGGCGTCAATCCCAAGAAGTACCCTGCTTGCTCTCGGCTCCTCGAACCCAGTTCTGGCCATACCGTCACGTGTTGCCAATGCGGACGCACTTCGCTGCTTAGCGACCATTTTCCATGGGCCTCGCGTCGACGATGGCTCCAACAGCAACGTCGTAACATTTCCGGCCCCCGCTCATCTGCCGACGGACGCCGAAGAGCTCAAAGCCGCACAGGCACTCTACAGCCAGTACCTGGCGCACAACCCGCGCCTTTGGACAGATGCTACTACACACGCCGACACGATTGCCCTAAAGGACCAAGCACTTGCCTCCATCCATCTACTCACCTCCGTGTTGTCAGCGCGCTGGGGCGGACTCGCCGCCGTCATGGATGATTCGTCACCTGCTAAAGCCGCAGTCGTGCCCTGGCTGTTAGGTCCGCCGAAGACCTTTTCCAATCTTGTCGGTGGCCGTGGCGACGCCGAGAATGCAGCTTACCAGATTGCCACGGCTCGCTTCGACGCCCTCAGGCTATTTGCCAGGTTGCTAGGCGATGCGGAAGGCTACGCGGACGTCAAAGCTGCCGTGGAACAGAGGATTAAGGAGGGACCTTGGGGTCAAGCTCCTGAGGCGGGTGGCAGAATCGCCACGATGGAGCTTTAGTGGACAAGATCACGAACATGCAAGGTAGATCAGGGTAATTAAAATCGACGGGGACGCAGTGAACGAAAAAAAAAGTACTTTTTAATGAACCAATTACGCAACGCACCATTTCAGAAGAGGGCATAATGTATTCATCATTCAATAAAAATTGAACCCTATCCGTAGGACGGACTTCTGCGGAAGGTAATTCTCTCCACGATGTACATAGAACGATTCATATATATGTATTCAGACGTCTATCCCTTGAGTGTGAAGCTGTATATTCCTTGTTCCGAAGCTACTCAGGCACGAAGTGAATGAAGCTTCCTGCCGAGATTTGTTTACAGCACGTGACTAAATTCAGGATAACGCAGCCCCGTGCAGGAGCAGCCTCGCGTCCATTCGTAAGTGGACGTAGGCTGACGCACTGGTAAAACTGCGCGCATGTACGCCATGAGCAAGCCGGCTGACCAGTCGAATTGGGGGAGCCTTGTGAGGGTTGGATCAAACTGTTTTTTTTTTTTTTTTTACCTTATTTTTTTTGGGGAGAGCGAGTGGCCCAAAGGGCGGACTTAAGCTCTTATCATGGCCTCTTGTTCTGGCAAAATGTGCAAGGGTCCGTACGAGCAGCGAGATTGTTCGTGTGGCCTGCAGATGCGCGCGAAGGGACAGGCATATCACCTTTGTTGTTCGTGCTGTTTTGACAGCTAACGCGCGGGTTCGAAGCGGAGGACGAAAGACCGCGTGTGTGTCGTTGCTGCTCCGTACGCTAAGGAGCCTAGAGGAGCGAGTAACCCTTAGGGGTTGTACCTGCTTTTGTCGCCCTTTTAGAAGAGTTTGATCTAGAGCCGCCAGTCCTGAGCTCTGTCGGTACGGCCGAGCGTAAACAGAGTCAACTACAGCACAGGCAGGTCGGCATGAGCGAAAAGTAGTGCGCACAGCTTCCTGTTTTCTCTAAGTGATGGAGAAGCAAAAAGCAAGGTATCCTCTGCCTCTCCAACCGTGTCGGAGCTGATCATCTCGAAGAGGTAAGCCAGGTTTGTCGAAACAGATGGATTTACATCCGTTGTGGAGAGGACGGTCGGACTTTTTTGCCTGACTTTGATGATACAACGCACAATTTTCGGGATGGCTCATGTTAAGTTATCCAAGAGGTGAAACTGATAAAGGATATGTTCCATAAGCTTATTTACTTCAGCCACATCGGGGGCTTATCAACATCGAATCAGCAAAGGCCCGGATCATTCTGGATGCAGTCATGCCGTGATTCGACACGTCTTTCCTCGAAGAGAGAAGACATGGGGTTGCGGATCTCATGCTGCTACATTAGAAGACAGCTAGTCGAATGTGCTCAAGTGTTTGATGGATCACGGGTGAGGCGTCTCTTTTGCAGAGTAACACTATGCTCAAGGTCACGTACAAGTTCTCATGTCCGTGTTCATAAGAGACAAACCGCCGTTAAAAGAGAATACGTAAAGATGCCCTGCGCAGAATGCGGGTTTAGAACGGGCCAACAGTGTGCAGAATGTTCACAAAAGTTACCCAGAATCCCGGGAGGTCTGTGTAAGCGGTATGCCTTTAACCTTTGGATGTCTTGCCTATTTGGTCTGGGAAATCCGGCGTGAGGGTAAAGAGCACTCGGCTCCCAACGTCTTACCAGATCTTCGTGCCTGTTGCTTAAAAGGTGATTCGACCCTGGCCCTCATCATCACGATCATTCTAGTCAGAACCTCTCGTCATATTCGGTCGTCACTAGCACCACAAAGGGTCCAGATCCAAACTCTCGAAATGTCAGCATGAGGGGGAGGAGTGCGAATCCAAGACACTGATTGGCCTCTGCATCGAATCTTCCGATCTTTTGACAAAGCCGAGATGTCATGGCAGAAACACGCACGGTGAGAGGCTGGTGAGAACTATCAGATGCTTCCAAAAAGGGGCATCGCTTTATCAAGGGCCCAGACGCTCGACGAAGCTGAGAAAGGCAGGATTGAAATCTCACCACGAATAAGGGTGGGGGGGTCCAAAGTATGTGAGATCCAGGCCCGATTGAGATTTCTAATGGAGAGATTTCTTGACCATGCGACGCCGCAAAACCACCAGTCTCCGTGCTACGCTGCCCGATTCTCCACGGGCTCTACTTTTAGACGGCGAAATGGCAGAAAACACGGGGGCTATTGGCCTTGTCGATTCATCATGTTCGCCGTCACCAGCCGCAGGAGACGCCGAAAGGACGTTCCCTCTCGCCCTTTCGCAGACGAAAAACTGAGGCCGGATTGCGGCACCCATAACTCTCCGCCAGCGTGACCATCCGCACGGAAAGCGCCCGCAGCGCCAGCGTGCCAGAAGCCCAGGCGCATCAGCGTGGTCCAACCAGCAACGCTTCCAAGTCGTCCCGCACCCAAAACACAAAAGCGCATCCGCACATCATCCGCGAGCTCGGTGGGCTAGAATATCGACGGGAGTCGAGGCTGCCGGCTGACGAAAGAGCAACATTGCGCTTCAAAGTGAAATGTCGGGCAAAATCCCCCAGTACGGCAAACCCCCTCGCTGCTATGTCTTCCAAATTTCGCCCCTGCCGTTCTCGCCAGTCCTCTTTGCTCCCAAAGGGTCTCTTGAAGGGACGGCGGATGACCGCAATTCACATGCTCGTGTGGGGACTTGGACGCGCTGGGCAAATGGGGTGTGCCGTTGGGGGGGGGGGGGGGGGCCAAGCAGCAGGAATAAAGCCTGTTTCGCAGCCGCCGTTTGAGCCATATTTCTGCTCACCGGAAGGGCGTGGAACGGGGTGGGGATGAACAAAAAGGCGTGAGGAGTGCGAGACGAGCAAAACTGCAAGTGTCCAAGTGACAGCTTGTCGGCCGTGGTTTGTCGTCTCTGCGGGCGAGACAGCGATGACTCCCCATTACATACGGCAGCGCGGCCTGCGGGTTCTCTCGCCCAGGCCGGGTCTTGAAATGCGCCGGTTCCGGGGCGTGCGCTGGCAGTTTTCGTCCGTCCGGCGCCGAGGCCTTGCTCGCTCTCTGGCGCGCGACGCCTGCTCGGGCTCAGCCTTATCCGCAGTCCTTGCCGAAACATGCATATTTCTTTGCGCTGGAAGGCTAAAAGTTGCCGAACCATCACGTTTTCCTCTCGATGCCTTGGCCGTACGCCTTGCCATTCGCTGGCTTTCGTCCGCCGAACGGCCGGCTACGTTCCTTTCTCGTTCCGTAGCGGAGACGGGTCAGTTGATGCCCTTTTTCCCGTATCGTCGTTCCTTGGTTGTGGCTCCCACGCAGACTTTGGGCCATCTCGATGGCGCCATTGCACGCGCTGTTTCTTTGCTTGCGTGCTGATTTAGACTGTGTCGGGTGTGATCTTCAGTGTTGGCCGTGTGTGACTCCAGGGTTGTCCTTGACGACAGATGATTTGATCCATGTGGAATGCTGCGAAATAAAACTCCGGCAACATGTTCTGGCCAATGAGGTGGACAATGGACGTTCGACGGTTCGACGGCCGCGTTTCGAAGGATGACACACGTGGATGTCCCTGCAATTGTCAGCAGGCGGCATGTCTTAGACAGATCAAGCTAAAGGTCATTTCAAGGCAAGGACGAGGCGAAACTCAAAGAAATGCACTTTGGAAAAGACAGTGATCGAAAAAAAAAAAAAAGAAGCGAAGATGGACAAGAACAGGTCTTGATCGAATGTTTTGATTCAGTTATCCTAGCAAATGTGGTTCCATCGCAACCGCCATGCCGAGTCTCAAACCTGCCAACGCTGTTGAGGGAGAGCTGCGACGAAGGCTGCGCGGCGGGGATAGCAACTTATTGTTTTCCCATCATCCTCCCAATGTGATCGATATAGTACATGCCGTCCGTAGTTGAGTTGGGTATACTCAAAAGAAAAAAAAAATCGCTTTCCCGCAGCAAACACCATGCTTTGCACAAGTCCCAAATCGCTAATAACGCTGTAAACAGCAAAGAGAACCAATGGCGAACGAGCGTGCTCAATAAGCAGCTATCAGCGGGGCATCCCTCCCTCGTATGTAGAATGTGTCATCGATCAGTGCATCTTCCGATATCGAAGCTTCCTGCTTCTCGTCGAACAGATCCATGTCGAAATTTGGCTGCGGCGGTGAGGCGGGAGGGCTGTCATCCTCTGAATCGGAGTCGTCAACGAGCTCTGGAGGGTTGGCGGAGTGGGATTGTGTTCGAACAAGCGCGAGCTCTGGCTCGTCCTCCTCTTCGTCGTAGTACTCCTCCTCCTCGTCGTCGTCCGGCTCTGCCGACGAGATGTTGACCGGTGCTTGCCGTATCGAGCGGATCTGGCTGAGCATGTGGAAGTCCTCCTCGTCAAATTCCGAGTCGGAGTCGCTGTCGTCTGCTTCCTCGTCGTCCTCGTAGTCGTCCTCTTCGACGATCGTGTCTGCCCATTGGACGTGCTTTGGCTCGTCCGCCTTCTGGGCCTTCTGCACGGTCTGATTGAACCATGCCTCCTGTTCTCGCTCGGCGTCCTGGAGGTCGAGCATGAGAGAGTCGAGAAGGTTGGCATGGCCAACAAGAAGCCTCAGGTTGTGATCCGGCCTGCAAGCCTCCCGGCCGAGCTTTGCACGAGCCGACGAGGCAATGTAGTACGTCTGGGTGAGCGACATCTTTTGCTTCTTCTGCGGTGGCGGTTGCGTGATGCTGGGGCGAACAATGCCTGTGGATATCGAATCGAAGCTTTCTTGAAACCGAAGTCTGGAAGGCATCTTGAAGGAGTCAAATATTGGTCTGGCTTGAGCTGTGACTCAAGGCAACAAAAAAAAATCTCAAGGCGTAAATATGACTAGTCGGGCTATGGCGCGATCCAATCAGCAGGGCGGATGGTCCAGGGGTGCGGTGCCTCGAGATGAACAGGCGGTCGGGACAAATGGGTGGAGAAGGCTGTTTATACAGACACCAATTGACGGCGAACTGCGGCTGCGGAATGGGCGTGTCGTGCTTTGATGATGGTTCGAATCGAAGCCGAGCCGTGGGCAGCCCGGCATGATATATCACTTGAGCATGATCACTCATTCTGGAGTTTACGGTAATACGGCTGCTCCGGGGCCTAGCGCGCACCCGGTGCAGGGGCGTGATCAGCCTTCACCGCCCTCAGGCCCTGCGCATGCAACTTTGGTCCGAAGGGCGGATTGCCAAGGGTCGGATGGTCAGGATGCTTACCGCCGAGTCGCTGTGCTCGCCGCGAGGACAAGTCGACGGAGCCGAAGCGTGAGTAATCGTGGCCGCAGCCCGTGGCCGTCGCTGATGGCATGACTCCAAGGCAGACACGTTTTGGCTGCACCGTTACACGAGTCGCTCCGTCGAGCGTCTGTCTGGCCCACCCGTTTGCCAGTCGCTTTGGGTCGCATTCCACGAGCTGCTGAGGCTTGGAACCCGTCACCCACCGCAACCGCGACGAGCCCAGCCGTTGCCCTGTTGGCATCTCGTTCGTCGACACCCCCCCAGCAAGCAGCGTCCAGCAGTGCAGTGTCGTAACGTGGGCCAATCGCTCGGCCAAAGCCGTGCAGCCCCCTCCCATCCGCATCGGCGTCGTCAACACGATTCGTCGGCTTTGCGTGGCTTTGTTTACGGAGTGCTTGTCTCCTCTCCTGTGCACCCAAGAGAAGCCGCCGTAAGGGGGAGGAGCAAGCGTCGTACAAGGCATCGTATTCTTTCTGCCTCCCAGCCCACGTCGATCCGCTCCCGCAGGTGGTCGCGGCAACGCGCGTATCGGTTGCGTGTAATTTGCGTCCGCCACCAGCAAGCGTTTGTGTGGCAGCCTGCCAAACGAACCTGACCTTGCGACGAAAGCTCAAGGCAGCCGAATTTCCAGGCCAGGCAAGAGACCTGAAGTGTCGCCGACATTGCTTCGTACAGAACCCGTGCTGCGTCGCTCCTCGTTTCCGTTCCTTTCTGCACACGGCTTTCAAATCATTGCCTGGACGGCCCGCGGCCCCGTCAGACGTCCCTGGGCACCGGATTACAGCAGCGCAGAGGAAGCGGTCCCGGTTTGGTGCTCTCGCCCAAAGGTGTCGCGCTGATCTGGATTCTGCCGTGGTCAGTCCGCACCCGGAGTTTAGTCATGACCGGCTCCCTGGACCTAACGAGATCGCCTCAGAGATCCGCCCGCATTGAGATCATTTCACCACGTACCAACAACGGCGTTATTGCCCTCTCTTCACGGACCAGCAATTTCGCACAGCTTGTGCTTTGCATGCCCGTGCAATGCGCGTCTCCTCAATCTGCCCGCACGGAGATCACAGCGGGCGTGATGCACTGCCGCCAAGTCCTGGATGTTTCTTTGACTGGTATGTTGTGCTCGTTTGGTGATGCACAAACGTCATGATTGTTAATCCATTTTCTGGCGTGCGTCGAGCCGTTTCGCAGCGAGCAAACGCCCATGTCGTTATCTCGCACACGTTGTCTTGGTCATCAGCCCTATCGCATACGCTTACGGCGCTGCTGATGCCCCTTGCCAATTCGCTCGATGGTTGGAAATCCGAGGATTACAAACAGCCAGCGTGTCGCATGCTAGGTCCCACGTCATCCCTCAAATCCCGCCCAATAGACACCCCGTTCTGCACTCGTCTCCCATACGCCCAAAGAAATGTTAAAATGCAAGGTGTTTCTAGCTTACTCCCAGCGCAAGTATGCTCTTGCGCATCGAGTCGCTCCACCGTGAACATGTCCGGGGCGCGTCGAAATCGCCTGAGTGCTGCCTTGTTCTTCGCACAGCAACTAACTCAATCAATCACTTTCGCTACGAAGCGACAGCACGGCATCGTCTAGCGTTGCGACCTTTGTTCCTTTCGCTCGCGCAATACCGCACATCGGGATTTCCGCAATTGCTCCTGTTTGCGATAGCCATCTTGTGCTTGCTAGCTGCAAAGAAAGTAGAACGACTCCTTCTGTCTTGGCCTTCCCGGAATCCTTCTATGCATACGGCATAAGCCAATAGGTTGCATTTCAAGGCCGCTGGAAATCAGCCGTGTGACTCCTCCCTTCTCTTCCCTGCGTCAGCCCAACACCGCTCGGTTCGCGAAGCGCTGAATATGCCTGGATCAGGAAAGTGTAGCAGTGTGTTTCCTTCACCGCGGACGCCAATTATACAATGTTTTCTTTTGCTGCATCGCTAGTATTGTCAAAGCGATTATGCCTCCTGAGAAAAACAGTCACTCAATTTTACCGCGGAAAGTGTATTTGGTCACCGACGCTCCGATGACGGCTTCCACGGCAGAAACGAAAAGTATCATCTAGATTTCAAGCAATCACTTGGCTCGAGCATCACAACGAAAAATTTTTTGCACCGGGTGATAAAGTGATCTCTCTCCTAGAGAAGGAATTCCTTAAGACGCACTTGAAAGCTCCGTTGGACTCGGTCTTTTGAACACCTCCCGATCCGAAGCCTTCCAGAGGAGCTCCGTGACAAGAGTGGATTTCTTTTTCTAGCCGTGCCGTCTCCGATCTCAGCCGAGCAATATCCAACGATTCAGCTGAATTCATACCTCAGACGATATGGGACGGTTGCTCAGACACCCGAGATAGCATTGGCGCAGGCCCAATGTTAGATTGTTTGTGTCGAATAAAAGCTCCAGTCACAGCCGTGAGCTTCCGCAACGATGAATGGAGCAAACCGTCCGTCCCTCCGTGGCAAATGTAACTAGAAGGGTCGACGATGCAGTGAGAAGAAAAAAAAAATTTTTTTTAAACACTGAAAATGGGAATTTCTCCTTGGTTCACGATCCCGTTGCGTAGACCTTGCCATATCTCGAGCGTTCACGACCGCGATGATAGGTAATCTTGGGAATGATTTCGTGAGTTGTCTGTTCAGAAAATTATGAAGGCAATGTCACTTCTGGCTTAGGGAACCCTTGGACTAGTCTGAACACTAGCTTCCACCCTGCTCTCTGTTTGTTTCTTAAGTCACTGGGAATCTTGTGTATTCCGTAGACTCATTCCTTACTTGTAGAGCGTGCTACGTTGGAAAGATGAGGTTGGCATTAGTCGTCTGTAAGATTGCTTAGGTTTGCTCAAGCTGTTTTTGATTTAGTCAGAAGTAGTTTTCTCATCGCAAGAAATAGTGACATGAAGCCCGCCGACATGAGCGGATGTGGTGTCCAGACAATGACTTCGATATCGGAGAAACAATTGACTGTGTTTGGAGGCCATTTTCGCTGAGGATATCTTGCCAACAGTAGCACTTGTCATATCACTGCACTTTTGCCCGGCTATCGTCGCCTTCGTAGTCTCTTCAGCACACGACCAGTCGGCATCCTCGCGCAGATTGTTTTCTACATGCTGACGCAAGAATACCTTATTGACCTTCTAGGTTATCAGCCGCTGCCTTTGGTATCACCTCTACAACCACGAAAGCGATATGAGTGCATTCACTGCGCCTTGCACGCATTTGCTCCGAGAGAAGAAGTCGGAGAAGGAAGACACTTTCACATTATGCGACAGGACCCATGTAAACCGGCGTCACAGGGGCAAAGCCGATACACTATCATACAGCCATCAAAAATTGCCCGTGCAAAGTATTAGACAACGTCAAGAACAACCAATTGACACGCGGAGGGCTCCCGACATGGCAGCAGATACGACTTATACAAATACCGTGTCGGAGGCAAGTGTCGTCGTTCTCAACAGAGACGACGCTGATGAGTGGATTAACATTCATAAGCTTAAGAAAGAAAAGTCGGAGACAGGCAAGTCGACGCAGAGAAAGAAATGCTGGAAATCCTTCCGCCGCAATTGCCATGATGAAAACCCGTTGGCAGCTGAGCAAGCTGATCTGCGGGCTTCTCTAGAACTTGCTCTTCAATCCTGCAAACACGAGGCCGACACCATAAACGTGAATAGGATCGCAAGGAACAAGTCCAAACGTCCGGCTTCGAAACGAAATGTGTTCCCCTTCTTGAACCTTCCTCGTGAGTTACGCGATGAGGTTTACGAAGAAGCAATCGATCTGAGAGGTATTACGACAAACATCAAGAACGAACTCTCTGGCTACATTGAAGGAATGCGACACTTTGATTCGAGGAGGGAGACCTATAAAGTTCAACAGCTTTTTGAAGATCTGAGACAGCGACATGGCAATCTGAAATCGCCAACGATCCTTCTCATCAATAAGCAGATTCATAGCGAAGCTCAAGTTATCTTGCGTAAACGTACACTTGTATTCGAAGCTCCTCCTGTCAACAACGTCAATATATTCCCTTTCTATCAGATGGTGAGCCGTGGGCTTCTTCGAAATGTCGCAGGCATTGCTTTTGAAATGCAGATGAAACAACACACGGAGGCGACCATGCTCGGCGAACTCGAGATGGGCACGAACTGGATTTCGTACGCTCATCGGGGCAACGAGAGTCTCGACAATGCCGATGCGTGGGCGTACTTCATGTTTGACTGCCTCGGCATGCTTTGGGCACCGGGGCACAATGTCAGGACCCTTTGCATATCTATTGTTCACAAGACTGGTCGCAGAGAATACAGACTAGAGCCAACCCCTTCCAAACTTGGCCGCCTTGAACAGACCATTAAGAGCTGCCTCGAGACACGAAACCTGGACCACTTCTTCAGCCACCTCGAGTATGCCGAGGTGCCTGTAGCGAATTCCACAGCCTAGCAGCCGAAGTTAGAGAGAACGAGATTTATGCTGAAGTGCACCTATGCAATTGCGAAGACTGGACCATACATGCTCGCACTTGTTTCACACCCTCGATGCCCCAGGCTCTTAGAAAAAAAAAATCGGTGGTATTATAACATGCTATAAGTCATACCACGTAATGAGAAGGAGTTTCGGACTGGAAAACAGCCCTGTGTCTGCATATATTTGGACAACCGGGACAAGCGCTTCAAGTGGGAGAAAGAGGTTGTGGATGTCGAAAGATACAACGTGATCGACGTACCTATTCAAACAGATTCAGGTAGAACGCTGTAAGCTCTACATTCAGCTTAATGAATGAGCAGGCGAAATAGCACCTATACGAAACATCGATAGCGGTGAATCAATACTCAATCTTTGCCTCCAGCCTCAATGACCATCGCCCTTTTCCTCTCGTCATCTTCTGATACGCTATTTGTGAGCATTGGCGATCCATTCTGAAGAGAATAACCCGCCGCCCAACGCTTGAGCTTAAGCCGGCGAGGTTCAAGAGTAGTGTCACTTACAGCAGAGGTCGAGGCGCGATCCGTATGCAAAAGGACATCCGAGAGACCTGATTTGACGGACGACAGTGGGTCAACCGCGCGGAGCTGCAAGCCACGGATGACGTATTACACGATCAACCGGAGCCTCCGCCAAGCTCGACCAATCACATCCAACGCAGCTTCCCCACAGATTCGCCCGTGCCTGAACAGCGACCTCTCGAACCTTCGTCTCACAGCTCTTCTCATCTCACATTCTTCCTCCCTCACCCATTGCGCACCGTCGCAGCCATCGCAGAACCGTCGTGACCACATCGCGATCCAGTCTTGTTCATTTCAAGAGCTTCTAGCCAGCCGAGTTGCTTCTGGTGCGTTCGAGTCCGTTATACCCGCCATCATGTCAGCTGAAAACGTGGAGAAGGGTGACCAAGGTAAGTCAACAGCGTCGTCGCCGGCGTCGCAAAGCTGTCGCAGGACCGTCAATGCCCATTTTTTGGCTGTCGCTTGACCTGCGTGGCCATTATGGAACGGCTTCTCCGCCTGCACTGGGAGCGCTGGCTTTGGCACGCGGATCTTGGTGCCCTGGTGACCTAGGATTTAAATCCGAGGCTAACTCCGGAATCACAACAGTCTCTTGGCAATGGTCTGGTGGTCGACCAAGCGGCGAAGTGAGTGAAGTGGTCAAGGAGGGAGAAGCGACTGTGACCAGCAACCGGGGCAACGAGATTAAGAAGAATGCGGAGCCTGACGATCCGGCCTTGAAGATCAGCCGTGAGGGCAACGATGTCGTGAAGAAGGCACACGAAGTTGACATTGAATCAAAGGCCGATGGTACCAAAGAGCCCGGTAATGAGGAGAAGGCCAATGGCGTCGCTAACGGTGAGGAAAAGAAAAATGAGAAGGAGGACGAGGAGATGAAGGACGCAAATGGCACTGCCGACAAAGATACTACGAATGGCGACACTGTGAAAGCGGGTGAGAAGCGCGATAAGGAGGAACAGCAGAAAGGCGAGAAAGAAGCTGAAGAGGCTGAAAAGAAGGAGACGAATGGTGAGACTAAGCAAGACGGAGAGAAGGAGAAAGACGAGGCCAAGGATGAATCCAAGGACGAAGCCAAGGACGAAGCGAAGGACGAAGCGGACCAGGACGACGAACCCGCCGCCAAAAAACAGAAAATCGACGACGATGACAAGGCCGACGAGGCTGAGAATGGTAAGAAGGGGCGAGGACGCCCGAAGAAGGAGGCCAACGGCGCAAAGAAGGCGACGCCGAAAGCTAAACGAGAGCCTAAAAAGGCGGCAACGGAGGACGGCCAGCCTCGACGCAGCTCGAGAGCTACGACAAAACCTGATTACACAGCGTAGGCTTTCTCATCAAAAATTTTCTCTTTTTTTTTCTTTTTAAAAAAAAATTCGGCGATTACCGCTATCGAAAACCCGCGTGTCAGCCGCAGGATTTGTTCCTTTGGATGACCTCATTCCTTGCATTATTCCGCGGTAACGGCGAGAAAACTGATAAAACGACATGGGGACAGATGAATATTCGGATCAGAAATGGCCACGTCAGTGTATGGGAAGTGTACTGTATATCGTTTTGAATGAGAATTACCTTATTACGCGTGACATTTTACGTAGTGGCTGAGGCGGAAGCGGGTATCCAAGATCAAGATGCTACCTGCACGTACAACGAACTCTACCGAAGTGCTTCAACGCTCAAAGCTTCGGCTCGATGGGTCGAGCTTTCATGACATTGTCAAACCCCTTTATCCTCTTTTCTTGGCTTTCTCTCATTCTTCTCAAGCACTCCTCATCAGACATGACGGGATCACCCCCGGGAGGCACGACCTTGATTTCAAGCTTCTTAGCCGTGACCCAAATCCCTTTGCTCTCGACCTCTGCTGGCTTCTCGACAAAGGATTTGATAGCGTTTGCCCAGCCTTCGAAGGACATTTCAGAGATCTTAGTCTTCTCGAAGACCATGCAAAAAACGTGCGGCATGGCCTCGTACTGCTCCCACACGACCTTTACCCCCTGTGCGTGCATGCGTTGGCACAATATCTTGTCTTCGTCCGCCAGGCACTCCTCACCCGTCACCACAAAACAAGGCGGCGCGCCTTTCCAGTCCATGGCCGCAAGCGGCGAGACGAGTGGATGGCACAGTGCACTGCCTTCACAGAACAGATCCGCCCTCGGAGGATTTGCCGGCCAGATGTCGCACGGTGGCGGTTCTGGGTCGCCGTTCTCTGGAGGTGGAGGAAGATAGTCATACTTAGCATTGGCCCAAATGGAGGGCATGCACCGGTTTATGTCGAGCCACGGGCTGTTCATTGCCATGCCAGCGGGCAGTGGAACCTCTATTTCAGCCCCATGGAAGCGAACTTTATTTCCCTCCAAGCTACGATTGATCTGCAGTAAAAGCTGCATAAGAGAGGCACACATCTGTCCGCCGGCGGAGTCTCCTGCGAACACGATCTGAGACGGCTTCACAGGCTTGTGTGGTGAGCCCGGCGGAGGATGTAGGAGCGCGAGATAGGCGAACAGGCCATCCATCAGCGCCGCAGGAAAAGGATTCTGAGGCGAAAGCCGGTATCTTACGGATAGAACTCGACCACCCGTCTTCCTCGCCAGCTTGGTGACCAAGCCTCGATGGGATGCCGGATCCATGAGGAAATGCGCTCCACCGTGGAAGTACAAGATAACGACGTCACTCGTCACCTCCTTCATCAAGTTCTCGTATTTGGCACTTTCTGCGATAGAAGGCTCTGGCTGGTCGTTTTTGACACCTTTGCGATATCCGGTCCACTCCGCCTCGAGGGGTTGAAGATCCGGCTCCCAATACGTCTCTGAACCGTCGGCCAGCTCCTTGATACTTCGCAACGTGACCTCCCGAATGCCATCCTCAATTTCTTCCGGCACTGGAAATTTGACTCGCGAAACCCACATCTTTCCCTTGACGCCTCCATCCCGTATCGACATGGCCTGCATGCGCGAGATGGGCTGTGGCGGTCCCGACGTCAAAGATCGAATAATCTTCACCGTCAACTCCGTCCGAAGATCCCATTTTCCTGACGTTGATGTCAATCGAAGCGCGTGCCCGATGGCAGTTTTGCCAATATACGGCAGCTTTGGAAGTAGGATCCTCGCTAGCGCGGAGGGCTTGATATCCATGCCACCCTGGGGTTGTAATCTGCGCGTGCGGAATCTTGAGAGCAGCTCCTTGATATCTCCAAGCTTTTCTTTCCTGCGCACAATGCCCAAAGACCAGATGGTGAGCCAATGAAAGAGAACTAAAAGTTCAAAAACAAAATCCAAAACCGGCCAGAACATGGCTTTAATCCGAAGTCCTCGAAGGGGCAAGATTAGATGCGTTTGTCTACCTCGGTTGCGCGATCGAAAGTGGGAGGGCGCTCTTCACACGACGCGGCGGCGGCATGGATATTTGGCTTGACTGGCCAAATGAGGATCTCGCTATTCAGTTACCTGCGGCCGAAAGGGCATGCACTTCGTTGTTGTGGCGGCTAAGTGCCGCTGCTGTAAAGACCCACTTCGAAACGTCATGCGATTTTCGTCCGGCAGCCCCTGAGTGGCAATTGCGCATGTGGCAGTCTTTGCTGTTGGCGTTAGCCAAAACATCTTGGGCGAGTTGCACACAACGAAGCAGGTCTCTATCTATGATCTGAAGAACAAGTGTTCAATATCGTCTCCTCACGCATAATTCTGAGTCAAGCTATGGATGTACGATCAACTCGAAATTTGATTCAAAAGGATTCGAAGTCAAATTCTATCAAGTGCACTAGACGACTTGGGTATATCCATGATTTAGGTAGACGCTGGACTCGCAGATTCGACAGCGCAATATTGGATGGAATACGATAACGTCACCAGAAAAGCTAGAAATACTATTTCTTCAGCTTTGAAGCCCGAACACTCACCGATTTTTCCTATCCACGACGCCACTCAGTTCAGCAATCTCATCTAGCAATGAAACGGTCTCCATGGGGTTTGCAATCCACGCCGTTGTGCACGCTAATCTGGCCTTGAAGTCATTCGCGCCAGCACTAAGGAATTGATCGCCGATGTGTAAAGTCTTGCTTCCTTCGATTCCATTGAAAAATCCTTGACAGGCACGAACGCCCCATGATTTGTCGCCGATGTCGACAAAGACATCGTTTCCGCCGTTGAAAGCGCAGAATGGCAGTCGGCGCCCCACGGCGGAGAGTTCAAGGATCTTCTGGGTGACGAGCACGGTCTCCTCAAGCGCCTCGCGTGGGAATCGGTGGCCTGGTTTTGGGACGATGCCTACCGCTCTGCGTCCGTACGTATTAGTAATATGTCTTCACGAGATGAGTGTTCTGTAGCTTTCTTGCCTCTCTTTTCGCAAAAGCAGTCCGTCAAGTCTCAGGTTCTTCATTGAATCTTTCAGCGCAAGCTCAGCTAGGTCTAACAGCGCGGTAATGTCCTCTTCCTGCCACATCCTCATCTCATCGAGCAACCACTGCTCGCGCGGAATCAACTTCAGCCTGTCTGGAGAATTTGGAGAGTATTGGAACAAATAACTGCTTTCACCACCCATTACAATAAGATTCTCTTTCAGTGAAGATGGCAGGGTAGTAGAAGCGTGTATTGCGTCGAGCAAACCTCGCAAGCGCTCATAGTAACGCCTTGCCTCTGTGTATCCGGCGGCGGTTACGATGCCGATCTTCGTACCGCGATTGAGGAGATCCATGAGTCTAGGGATGACAATGGAATCTGCTTCGAGGACCCCGCCATCGTCATACAGTGTAACGTCACCGTCGAAAGTCACGAGTTCAAGTGGACCAGCCGCAACCAAGCTCATAACTTGGGCAGTGTTGAGAATTAAGCGTATATCATTGAATGATGGGGCAACGAAGCGTCGCCAACTGATGAAGCGCTTGCTGTCCTGATAGAGAAAGGCATCATGGAGATTCAACGGGGTGAAGAAAACGCCAACGGAGGGGACAAGTAGCTTCAGCTTGGAGCGATCGTGTGTTCCGGCCCGTTGATGTGCGACTTGATCCCGTTAGCCTATTCTAAGTTGGCAGATTTGAAGCCTGGGAACACACTATGATCGTTGATCAGTTCTTCGACATCTCTCATGATCTCCACATATCGTCGTTGAGCTATAGTGGCTTCTTTTTCTGTTGATTCTTTCTGAGGTTCAAAAATGGCCGTAGGCTGAGAGTGCAGCACGAAAGGGACGGCCATTAGTCCCTAAACCAGATAAGTGAAAGAATCCCAATTCACCTGGAAAGACTACCTTGATCCATTCAATCTGTTTCAGAATGAGTGTGTGAAGTACGTGCCTGAAGCAAGGATATTCGACGTACCAATTGATCTCGCCTATGAGTCTTGTGGGTGGTGTAAGCGTACATTTCCTGGCAGCAACGACCTGTTCAAAACGTACTTTCAGAGCATCTAGCCGCTATCAGCATCCAGCCTAATGTGACTGTCTTGGATAAAGCATACATTCGACACGATACCTGGTAGTCATGATTGCAGATTTAGCACAAACAAAGAAAAGAGGATAAAAGAGTCAAATCGATGGATTAGATTCAGACGAGTGAGCTTGCCAGCGAGGTCGAGCTGGGAAGTATGCTGAGCGGAGTATGAGCACGAGGGCGTTTTCACGGTCAGAAGACAAGCATGCACAGCTTGCAGAATGCGCAATGCAGGTCAATGCTCCACGATCAATGACATCGGCGCAGACTATGCCAGGAAGCACCAATAGCGGCTCGTCGTCAGCGTGCAAGGAACGCCGTTCGCAGAACAGGCGGTGCTGAGGTGGCAGAACAGCAGCAGAATGATTGAACGCAGCTCTTCCAACCTGTCTTGAAGCTTTGAATGACTAGTCACGGAACACGTGCCTGAACCCAAGGCGGATCCAAACAATCGAACGCTCACGGGACCCGAGAACAAACGTATGCATCACCAGGCATGTGGTGCCGGTCACGTGTCTCATGGCTTGCCGCCCCTTGGTCGCGCTTTCCCCATTCGGCCGTCGCGACCTTACAACTCTGGACATTGATTCAGACGCTCGCGCAACGGCAGTCGCAGTCTTGACATCGCTGATCTACGGAAGGCGCATAGTACAACGCATATCCAGATGGCGCGCGCGAGGACGAGAGGACGGCTGCGGGCAAGCGCGGTTCAGCGTAAGGCATCCGCTGTCGCTGTTCTTGCTCAAGAGAGAGCGGCGCTGTCGCGACCGAAGCACGCATGCTGACGAGATCTAGGCACTCCGACGCCCGAGCAGCCATCGGATGACGAGATGGTGGACGCGGACGAGTCGAGGCAGGAAACACCAGCCCAGGATGAAGATGCGGAACAAGAAGAAGACGCAGACGAGGAGGACGAGATGCCCCAGATCCCGTCCGATCCGTCGACGCCACCTGACGCGCGCAACTTCGATCCACCACGGAAGAAACGGCTGGGCAGACCGCCGAAGAACCCTCGACCTGGCTGGGAAACACCATCAGCCAACGACGGGGTGGAGACCCCCCAGCGTCGCAAGCGTGGACGACCTGCAGGCTTTGGCGGCAGAGGTCGAGGCCGCGGTTTGGCCGCCTACGATGGACCCAAGATGACCAAGATCGATAAAGAAGGTACTCTGGCTGAGGTCAAGGATGACGAGGTGGAGTTGCCAGAAGATGAGGAAGGTGAACAAAAGGTTGACAAACTGGGCAACCTGAAGGGTGGCAGAGATTACAGAGTGCGTGTCTTCACGGTCAAGAACCGTGGCAAGCGTTTGTACATGCTGTCTACTGAACCTGCCCGATGTTGCGGCTTCCGCGATAGCTATCTCTTCTTCGCGAAGCATATGAAGCTGTATAAGGTCATCGTGGACGATGATGAGAAGGCAGATCTCATTGCACGCGACATCATTCCTCACTCGTACAAAGGCCGATCGATTGGTGTTGTCACGGCACGCTCAGTTTTTCGCGAATTTGGGGCACGGATCATCATCGGTGGGAGGCGCATAATAGATGACTACTATGTGCAACAGGCGCGTGAAGCTGGTGTCGTCGAAGGCGAGCTTGCAGATCCAAATGATATCCTCCCTCCAGAGGGCAAGGAATACAATAAGAATCAATATGTTGCATGGCACGGTGCGAGTCAGGTGTATCACACAGGTATGCCCACCGTGCCTACTGCGGCCGGGAAACAGATGCCCGGCAAACGTAAGGTTCAGATCACTTCTGCAAATTGGCAGCTGGAACATGCGCGAGCTGCGAGGTAAGCTCTTTCCAACCTTGAATTTTGCTGCTGTTGACAAAATATAGCCACTATAACTCGATGCTCACTGCAACGCGCAAAGCCAATCTACGGGGCGTCTACGATCCGCACACCAATATGATGCATTACCCTAAGATTATGCAGCCTACCCATGCACGCTGGGAACAAGTGATGGACACAGATGCAGATGAGCCATTGACGAACGGATCTTCAAATCTCACAAATGGCGTCAACGGCACACATCACACTAACAGAAGCACCCGTAGCACGATCTTTCCTCCCGTTAAGCCAATCGTTAGCCGCAACTTTTTAGTGGTTGATACTTTTTTCGAGTCGCCGCCATATTCCGGCATGGGCATTCCTGGACCCGACGGCGATGCAATGGATGTCGGAACTAACGGCATATCCAACATCAGTGATGACATCCTTGCAGAGCTGCCAGCAGAATGTCGAAAGGCATTTGAGGATGCAAAAGCACGCGAACTCGAATGGAAAAACAAGTGGGGCAGTGAACATAGAGATGGGGCACGTGGCAATCTGAAGATTGGTTTCTTGGGCTTCCCGGTTTGAATTGTGAACGATCTTCCTGGCGTCTATAATATAGCCTTTTGACAAGTACGAAGCCGGTATGTACACCTGCTTCATTTGAGTCAGCAAGGGCACCCATTTAAGCTTGAAATGGGTTCCAACACTCCAAAGGTCAACACGGGAACCTTACTGCGAGCTTGGGCCATCAATAGATTTTAACGGCATATTGTATCATTATGCTTCCTACGTAGCCTCTTAGGCCCGCGATAGAGAACTATGTACCTAAGGAAGCTGTCCTGAACAGACAGCTTTCTTAAACCGAAAGTTCAATTGAAGACCGCGGAGCAGTTGAACGCGAGTTTCAATGAAGCTGATAGCCAATGCATATGATTCAAGGAATTCAACACACATGAAATAACCAAATTGTGTTGGCAGACGAGATGTACGAAATATGGGGCTTCTAACTTTTGAACATATCATCATTATGCATGCGTTAACCCCTCCATCAACACCCCCTTCAGGCAAAGGAAAGGAGCGGACGGCGCGAGAATGGGGGAATTGGTATCTTGACTCGCTAAGCAAAAAAAGATTATGGTCGATCTATCGTTTGCTCTCCCTGACTTCAGACCTGAACTCGTGATCATAATGCTCCGTGCTAGCCAGCGAATATGACCGAACGCCAATGCCGCAATGCATTTCAGGGGTGGTTTCGCAACATGCCACGACAAGCACTATGTTGCATGCAAGTGACTTAGTAAGGCTGACGCAACAACTGCAGCCCGCCAAGGGGAGTATTCTAGCACATCTTGTACTCGCCACTGCCCTTCGCCTGGCGTTTCGGATCGTCCGTTAGGAGCTCGTAGTCGATCCTGATGTCTAAGTCCCGCTTGTTCTTCTCATTTGGTTTGTTGTCCAGCACGCCTCTGATTTTTTCGCCCTGCTCGACGGTGAGCACGTCGTGCAGATAGAAGACGGTCTGCTTCCAGTGTGTGTATTTTGTGTGCGGTCCAGTGCTGAATTTGATAGGCTTGTGACAGGCCGAGAACTCGATGTCGAACCACGCGATCAGGGCGTGGACGAAGTCAGAGCGACGCACATCAAGTGTGAAAGGTATGGTAAAGGCCAGGTCGGAGGTCGTTACGGTGTACAAATCAAGCGTTAGCACAGGTGTAGGATCTGTGACCACGGCCTTCATGTCTACAGTATCAACGAGGGGCTCAGACATAGCAGTCGCTTTCAGTGGGGTGTAATCGAATCCCCAGACGTTGTCCCAAACTACACCGTGGTCAGTTGAAGCTTTGAGCGCGATAAAATAAAGCACCTACAGCCAATCTTCTCCTCTTTGTACTCGCCATCCTCTATTCCGGCCATATAGATTGTGGCCTTGTCAGGAAAGATGAGTCCACCAGGTTTGAGGTACTTGTCTCGCGCATACAACACGGTGTCCAACATGCTCTCGTATAGCAGGAAGTAGCCCATCCACTCAGAGATGATGATGTCGACCTTGTCAAAAGGGAGTTCCACCTCTTCCATCTTGCCCTGCAGGAGAGTGATTTTGTTAGACATGCCGTTCACTTCAACAATCTCCCTCGCTTTCTCTATGATAGTGGACATGTCGACGCCTATGACGTGCTTTGCGCCAGCTCGTACCGCAAACCTGTAGCTCCGCATTAGATTTTCGGGCACGAGAAGGCTATGCAGGTCTTTCCGTACATGCTGAGAATAGAGGTGCCGCATCCCACATCGAGCACCACCTTGTCCTTGAAGAGATGGCCATTCTGATAGATAGCGTCACGGTATGATCTCGTCCGAACTTCATCTTTCTTGAGGCACAAAGTTAGCCCAGACAATGTTGCAAACGGAGTGGGGCTGAATATACAAGCATTTCCTCGTGGATGCCTCAAATCATGTCAGTCTCTTCCTTATTGTGCTTCTTTAGCCGGAATTACACACCATGATGGTTATAGCTTTTTTTTTTGACTTTAGCAAAGTAGATTTTAGCAGCTGTGTGGACGAAATTTAAGCGTTACCTGTTAAAATAATGGGCTTCAGAATGCGCCATTCCCGACATTGGGTCAGTGGCCGCCAGAGACGGCTGACTTGAAGCTGTATTAGCCATATCGGCAGTGCGAGGCGAATAATATCAAGGTGAATATCCTTTTGGGATGCGAGTAATCTTGCGATCTAGAAAAATATCCCTAGCGCTTGTCAGAACCAGATACAGCCTAGTCCCGATTTGGATGTATTGACCTCGAGCACTGCAAACCGTGACTCTTTATCAAACCGTTGTAGTCATCGAACACTGATGTGAGAGACACCTGAGTTCCGTGATTTCGCGCCATATGGCATACTCTAAATCCATTCCGAACTCGCCGAGGGAGATGCAACAATCTTTCTTTCATGTTGTGGCGCCCGAAAGGCTGATTACATCGTGCCCACGTGCAAGAAAACAGGAGCAGATCATTCGGCCTCCTTGTCGTGCCTAGGCTTACCTACTTGGCAAACATAAGATGAAAGTGAGAGCTTACGGCAACTCCTTCTCCTCCAACACAATTACTTTTGTATTTGCGGAATTACTTTAGTTTTGTCCTGCTCGCGCTTATTTGCAAAGATGCCGACATTTCGTCGCACAGGTGTTGTATGTTCTCAAAGTGTGGTGAAACAGATAGGTTACTAAGCGTAAGCACGTTAGGTGGTCTTCACGCTACTTGCACTTCATCCCATTCTATCAGAAGTCTTATATCCACTTACCTTTCTGATTCGGAACCATCCTCGTTTCTTAAAGACTGTCAATGAGCTGCCTAAGCATAAGATCAAATGGCAGAATGACGTCCGGAATTGTGAAGACGTGGTTCTGGATGAATCTTCAGGAACGGCCATCTTTAGTTGTGATCCAGGACGAGACAAGTGGAACACAGTGATGGTATTTTCGTTCGCTGTTAATTTCACATATGTTCTCTAAGCATGTTATAGGGAACTTTCATCAGCGCCACAGACATGACAGGATGGATCTATTACTATCAATATGCCCAAGGCTCTCTTGAGGACGGTAACATCAGTAAAATGGAGATTGAAGGGTTCAGCGACGAGAAGAAAGCGGTTTTCCACCCTCTTGGAATGGCATTTTTACCGGAAACCCGCAAGTTGTATGTGATAAACCACGGAGAGCACCCCCCTGGAATGGAGATATTCAAAGTTAATGATGCTACGAACAAGTTGACATACGAACGAACCGTCAAAAACGCGCTTATGAGGACACCAAATTCTGTGCTACCCATTAGCGAACATGAGATCTACTTCACAAATGATCATTACTATCCGGTTCGGGAGAATAAGCTGCTCTCCATGGCTGAGAACTTCCTAAAGATTGCGAGAGGCAACGTCGTGTACATGAATCTCAAAACTCAGGAAGCGAAAATCGTAGCGCAGGTCGGATTTGCAAACGGTATTGCTCGTCTAAACTCTACGCACATCGCATTGGCATCGACCACTGGGCTGTCCGTCTATGTCTTTGAGATTGGTGCGGACCACGAATTACACCAAACTCTTAGGATCGAGTGCAACTTCTGGGTCGACAATCTGAAAACGGACGCAAATGGGAAACTTCTGATCACTGGCCACCCACAACCGCTTTTGCTCGAAAAGGTTGGTAAGGAACAGCACAAGTACAACTTGGATGCAGGCAGGACAGACGGCTTGGATCCTGCTGGTAGACCGCATGCACCTAGCTGGGTTGCCGAGTGGGATGGCAACGCGGAAGGAAAAATCAAGAATTTGTACATTGGGAGTGATTACGGTATGAGCACCTCAACTGTCAGAGACGTGAATCGCGGGGTCGGTTTTATAGTTGGACTTTATGAGCGTGGCATCCTACAGTTTCAACAGTGAGGAAGTCTATGACCACGAAACTAGAAGTATTAAAGGGGTGAGGGAGAAAATTCACATTCACCGTACCCTATATGGTATCATAGTCTAACCAAGACCTTCGATCTATCTTCGCTCCAGAACTCAACCGAACATCAAGCAAGTTTATGGTTTGTACGCGCTGGTGTAATGCACCAATCTACCTTTAACCCAAACCGCAAGCGTATTCTTATCGTTTCCATTGTACACCCATTTGTGCACCTTGTTTTCCCAAGTCTCCCATCCAAAGATATCGACCGGTCCGTCGTGCTCGCTTTGACCCTCGCTGTAGCGATTGACTTCGTCCAACTTGATCATCTGCGCGTCCCATTCCTTGCCAACCTCAAAGCCACCAATCTTATCCGAGAGACCCACGACCTTGGCACCGCCGCGCGTTGCAAGGTAGAGCACTTCTTCGACGGAAAGTTTTGCATGGTCGCCGTCTAGCATGGCCACGAAACGCGAAACCCAGATAGCCTGACGAGCAGTCTCGAGGATCGAGGGGGAGAAGCCACCGGAGACGTCGGAGCCCAGGCCAACGTCGATTCCCGTGTCGAGATATTTCCGGATCTTCGCACAACCGCTCGTGAGGGCGGTGTTACTTGCGGGACAGTGGCTGATCTTCGCATCGCGAGCCTTGACAAGGTCGATCTCTTTGTTGCTCAAGTGCACGCAGTGTGCGAGAATCATCTTGTCTGTCAAGAGTCCAGTATCGTCGTAGACGGCAGTGTAACTGTCACACTCAGGGAAGAGTTCACGCACAAGCTTGACTTCGTTGGTGTTCTCCGCCAAGTGCGTTTGACACGGATAGCCTGTCTCCTTGTGAAGTTGTCCCAGCTTTTCCAGGCAGTCCTTTGAGCACGACGGCGCAAACCTAGGCGTGATGATTGGAGTGACGAGCTCGTGCTTTGGATCGATTTTCTTCACGTACTCGATGCATTCTTTCGACTTTTGGATAGTTGCTTCGGTGCTTTCATCTCGGTAGTACTCTGGCGAGAGATCCGTATTCATGCACACTCGGCCGATTAGCGCCCTTTGACCTTTGTGCTTGCATATGTCAGCCAGAAGATTGGTTGCCGGCACGTGATTGGTAGCGTAGTAGGCCGCCGTGGTTGTTCCATGAGCAAGAGTTCGGCTAATCGCACGATTGTACACATGCCTTGCTCGCGAAAGGTCTGCCAAGGACGATTCCAGTGGGAACGTGTAGGTGTTTAGCCAGTCGAGAAGTGTCGATTTTCCAAAAATGCCCGCATTCGGATATTGGGATGCGTGAATGTGCGTATCTTTCGAGCCTACATCAGCATTTTGGGCTTATCGGCCACCTTTCTCTGCTGCTTAGCTCACCTATGAAGCCCGGAAAGAAGAAGCCGGAGTCGTAGATCCTTACAACCTTGCAATCATCCCACCCATGCTTCTTCACTACGGTGTCTAACTCCTCAAACTTGACATCCCGGTCAATAAAAACAATGATGCCATCTTCATCCACGCCAATAGCTCCGGCTTCACAAATGTCGAGCTCGCCAAGAGATACGCAATGCACAAAGGGGCCGTGGAAGATCGTTTTTGATTTCGCTGATGCTTCGAAGATTGGCATTTTGACAGACGCAAAATTTATGATTTATGAACGGCGCATGAATAGATTCAATTGTGCCTCAAAGGTTTTTTTTTGTGCACAGAGTCCAAAGTCAATCTAGATAGTGATGCTTTATCGAGCGACAGCTGTCCGGGAAAAGCAAGCAACTTAAGTGGCTGCTCTGGACTCGGCCTCATCCGATCAATCAGCGGCGCGGCCGCTTCCGAGCCTCTTTGGTGGAGCTGTCGCCCAAACGCTCTTGTAATAAGAACTGAACTGGCCCATTTTTCGCCCATCGTGCTTATTTCGACGTCTTAATTTTGATCTTGTACTCTTACCCTACAAAGAACGGTGACGAATTCAGATTTCGGGCACGCATTCGCGATCAACTGTAGCCCACAGGAAGCTCTTGTCTCGATGCTTACTATACCAGGACCAAGGCGCACAAGTAAACAAGGCGTTCATATGGCCGTAGAGGCCAAATATCCACCTCCAATGCTTGTGATCGACGCGCTAGCGCCTTGCAAACCGGATCTGTCATTAGTATTTCAAGCTTCGATTCGCCGTTCGCGCGCACTTTGCACTTAATTTTACTCCTTTTGTGTGCTTGAACGCTCGTGAAGCGTATTTCAAAACACAGTCTTCTAAAGCCAAAGAACATGTCCTGATCTCTGAACGGACGAATGCGCCCTGTCGTGAAAAGGTCGTACAAGTTGGCTTCAAATGTCGTGAACCACTTTCTAATATGGCTAGCCGAAATTCCCATTACATTTAGAAACTCGAGCCTAGAATTTGTGCGACAGTGCATCCTGCTTACTGGCCATCGAGGAACAAAATGCGGCGAGTGAGTGTTTTGAGGAATCAAATTTCAACGCACATATGGCTACGCCATAGTCACCATAGGTAGGTGAAGAGCAATGCGCAGTGGGTTGGAAACATGATGAACAATACACTTTTATTTTTGTTTAAACGATATTCGAGCTCGTTATTTCATACACTCAATTGACTCATATCCTGCCAGGTCCACCAAAGCCAGCAACGTACGGCCACGGTTGCTCTCGTACATTCAAATACGGCTGTCTTGGCTCTCGCTTTGTCTTCACCGTCGCGTGTCCTCCATCTGCTTGTATAATCGCCCATTCGGCGACCGTTGCTCCCGTCCCGTTTCCGAAATTGAGGAAGTCGTCGGTTTGCGCACCGTAGATGAGTAATCGAGCATATCGCCCGCTCCAAACAGGGCTGTCTAGCGTTATATCTGTGGTGTTGCTAGTGTATGGAACGATAGCAGCAACATCAGCTATGTTGAAAGGACTTGAGACCGTAATGTTGTCGCTGCTTGTGACATTGACATACTTCGCATCGGAGCTCGTGAATGACTCGTTCGAGAAAGCGATGTAGTACGACGTCGGGGGAGTTTGAGCCCAGTCGAAATGGAAGCCAGATATAGGCACGTAAGGTTCTTCCAGCTCGACAACGAGTTCAGACGTAGTGTTTGCCTCAAGCGGCTCCCATTTTGTTGATATCGCACCATCGACGGCTGAAAGTGGGAGCTGACCAGGGAGGTAACCTTGATTGGAGCTTGCTGGACGACATTGAGCAATGTTGCCTGCAATTGTTTTGTTCTGACCAATCATTCTGTTGCTTAATACAAGAGTGCCATTCGGAGGGAGCTGAAACGTTTCGTTCATCGCAAGCCCGATCGTAACTGGAATATCGCCATTGGTGTAAGTTGAATTTGCATTGGCCAGCGGTTGCCCAACACGCGAGATGCTAGTATGTGTTGCATTAGAATATGCCGAGATAGGATGTCCCTGCCAGTAAAACATCCTATACTTGAGATTTGTGATCTGCGGAGGAAGGCTCGGATCCAAATTCAGTGAGTCAACAAACAAACGAAGACCGAGGTAGCCAAAAATGGCGACTCGATGAGCACCACCCATGCCAGTCAAAAATGGAAATGCTGGGTGGGTTCCGCCATTGGCTTGGTAGTTGTCCACAAGCTGTTCCGAGTATTGAAACCAAGGCGCTCGGATGTAAGGCAGCGACCCGTACAAGTCGTAAGTATAAGAGGAACAGCCAGACGGTGAAATTTCGTTTGCAACAATGCTGTATACGCCATAGGTCATCCCTGGGCCATTAAGAGACTGCTTTCCAGCGTAGTAGTCAAGGTCTGACAGAGAATACGGGTTGGGATAATCCAAGAAGTCATCGACCAGGACAACGTCGGCCTGTTTGACACTAATCGTGCCGTTCATCTCCTGGTACTCCAGAATGATATCTGCCTGCTTGTCCACAGGAACATCTATCTTTGAGATTTGGTCTGCCCATGTTGCATTCGGTTCCATGCTAAAACGAGCACGAAGCTCATTTGCAGTGGTCAGATGTGTTTGAATCAGGGCCTGTGTGTATGCGGCATTGTCGACATGGTTTGCGTACTCGTCCTAGCAAGAGTAAGTGATTTGTAGGTACAAATTTTGTCGAAGGACTTACAGGATCTGTCGCATTCAGCAGTTCATACTTATCGCTGCTCGAGTTATAGAAGAGCAACTGCGAGTAAAAGTGCGCAACTGCGTCGTATATGGGGAAAAAGTCGTTTTTGAATGTTTCCGAATCTCCAGTGGCGACATACCAATTGTACAGCTCAAGGCCAATATCACCGTTGAGATGATACTCGTAATCAAAGCAAGGCCCAGCAGCTGTGCAATTACCATATCGTCCGCTGACCCAAGGAAACACTGCTCCACCAGGCGTAAATGTGGTTTTATTTGTCGAACCTTGGTATGATTCGTTGACATTCGCTTGCGCCCGTGGGAACAGCTGGAGGCGATAGTTTGCAATTTGCTTAGCTGCTTGCGGATTCTGCACGACAAGACCAGGTGCCATCCATACTTCAGCATCCCAGAAGATCCAACCAGCGTACGAACTTGAGCCCAGCCCACCGACGGATATACTCCAGATGTCCAGCTTAGTGTTGTTACTGGCTGCCTTGATTGCATTCGCGCTAATTGTGTTTTGCATCAGGTACCACGGGTTTGTTACAGCTATGATCTGAAGAGTGACCAAGTTGACGTCATCCGGAAGCATGCCACTCTGCGGATCAACATAGCTGTCTACAGAATCGCTTGACATAAGCTCTGCCCACTCTGCCGCATTGGCCTCCAAAAGTTTGCTGAAGCCCATTGCTGCAGCTGTTTGTGATGCGTTTAAGGCAGTGCCCTGAGGATCAGCAAAAGCGTCTGTAGAGGCGGCACCAATGAATTTCGTTATGACGCTCGTCGTTTCACCGCGGAGTGAGACCTGAACAGACTGGGCAATGCTAGAAGAATTGCCGCCGATGTAGGCCGAGTCTTTGTACCTTACTCTCGAGCTCATATCCACCGACTTGTCGCCGGTAAGGGTCGAGTATATATATGCGGTGACGTTGCCAACCCAGTGGGGGCTCACTGCGCTCCAGATTTGAGCTGCCTTTTGCTCGTAACCTGAATTCTTAAAGTCACTTCTAACCGCACAGTCGCCGTTGAAGACATCTATAACAGTCACGTTTGTACTCTCCTCCGCAGTGATTGAAAGTTGGACCGCAGCCTGATTGATATAGAGCTTGTGCACTAGCATTTGATAGGAAATATTCAAAGACGGTCCACCGGGAGGCGTCCAAGTGTAGTTCCAGCTCTTTAAGCCTTGTTTCAAATCCAAAGTCGAGTTGAAGTTGGTGATTTGATCGCTCGGCACGGATGCATTTAGCACGTAGCCACCGCTCTCTACCAACAGGCCGCTCCAATGCGGAATACCTGCGATGACGGACTCGCCTCCATATTGAAGCAACCAAGGAAAGTTCGTCCCGTTCGTATCAGCCTCCGTAGCGTAGAAACCGGCAACCGTAGCGAAGGTTTGTCGACGATCGAAGAGCGGCCACCCGTTTATGATATCTCCGTCGACTGGAGTATCGACCTCGAAGAAGGGGCCTGCGGCTGCGACGTTGATGCCCAGATAACCGTTCGCAAGCGAAATACGCGATTGGTAGTGTCCTTGGTCTAAGACTGACGTTGATAATTTCCAGCCCGCGTCGTCCCAAGTGACATTGTCGAATGTCGTGTCATAGATTTGAGCGCTGCACAGCGCGGCAAACAGGGTAACAGCGAAGAGCATCTTGCTTATTCTACAACCGCATAGCTCGCAACTCTGTGCATACTGTTAGATGGCTTGCTCGATTCGCCGTCGTGTGCAAAAACCACCTACCCAAAATGAAGTGGTCAATGAAAGACTCCGTCTGCTTTTCTGGATCCAAGGTTCAATTGCGGTCCTTAATAAACGGGGTTGCTTTGCCCACACCCAAAATGGAGAATGTCGAACCGTGAAAATTCAAGGGAAAGTAAACAGCAACAAAGCTGCCACTTCGGCGACCTTTAATACGGCGCCCCCAGCCTCATCCTCCGCAGTTACATCCCGCTGAGAAAAAAAAATTTGGTGAACCTCGCGTCGATTAGTGACGCAAACCACACACCCCAGCATGTCTGTGCCCACCCCGCAATACGTGTGGATCTGCGCGGCGGACCTGCACGGGCAATTGCCCATTGAAGTACCTGTAAACGAGGGAACTGGGCGTGTTTACGAGAGCAGATCAGCGGCATGGTTACTTCGTTGGTTGTCTAGCGGGTTCCTGGCTTGCCAATCCAATGGCGGACGGAACGATGCTTGCGGAAGCGGTTCCATGGACGGGCGATTGATACGCTCCCGAACGGCGTGCATACCTCAATAATGCTGATCTTCGAACGTTGAACGAGGAGTCTTGCAACGATGATTTTCATTGTTATGAGGCCGTTCAATGACCGGGTCGCGAAGCACGTCGAGTCATTCTGGGTTAGATTGCGGAGTGCTGCATCCGGCGTGTACCATGCAACACCACGAAGCTTATGTTGCAACCACACGCAAGCCACAATGGCGTCATGCATCGTGAGCACGCAGTAAAACCTGGCAATCCGGGTCTGGTTGGGCACACAACACTGCGTTGACAAATTCCATCCAATCATACCCTGCAAACATTACTCAAGACCTTCGAATCAAGCACTCGACAATGGCTGAAGACGCTGGGAAAGCACCTACCGAGCGGTCACGTTAAGTAACGCGCGTCTGGGCAGGTTAGACCAGAGTCGGAAGGTATTTCGGTGCGACTCACGTCGAGATCAACGAGAGCAGAGGGGGGAAACAAAGAAAACTAATTCCACAAAGTCATTTGCTGGTTTTACGGCGTCAATGTGCACCTTGAATTTACGACACAAACAAGCTTCCACACAACTAATGAGGCCGTCTCTGCAATGTCCACTCCAGACCCCTTCAACATCTCAATACAACAATCAGCGTCCTACAGCGCCGTTGTGTGTGTGCCTTGTGTGTGTACCTGTATGTGCATCGTGGAATGCACATACTTCTGAGTCTAAATTATCGACAAAAAAGGGGATGTGGAGAAAGCGAAGCCTTGGGCTCGCCCAGTCAAGACGCCGGGCACGAGCAAAGCTGCCCATTACCCGGTTCACTCATCAAACAGTAAGCGAGATCGTAGTGGAAAAAATTGCCCCAAGCTGTATCAACTTTCTTTAACCATCCTGTCAATCAGTCAGTGTGTTTCAGCCAGCGAGTAGCATGTCCCTTTGAGGAGTGAAGAGTTTTCAAAAGCCCGCCGCAAAAGTATAGCTGATGCCCTGACACGCCAACGCTTGTGAAAAGGTTCAATGAAGACAAGAGGAGCTAGTCGTTCGTATGGTAGCGATCGTTCATTTAGGTGGTTGGTGCTCGTGATTACTAGTTGTAGCATTTCAATGTGATCAGCTTCAGGACTCATCAACTATCCAATGGCTGCAGAGAGCGAAAGATGGGGCCGATTATGACGGGTTTAGGAACCATCATAGTTCCTCATCTTCCATCTCCTCGGTTGGTCTTGCAAGCGCAGGTCCAGGCTCGAACTTGCCTGCCTCAGTCGAAATAGCCGGCGTTGCTCCCAGGCTATTCGTCAGCGCAGATGTCGTCGAGGTAATCGCGCTCTCGCTGTCCCGTCGCGGCTGGCCGTTGTTCGCGCTCTCTAATCCAAGTTTTTTCCGGACATCACTATCAAATCCTGGTAAACTGGATCGCTGTTTTTTGAAAGGTGATCCTACTGAGCCTTCTGCACCGAGATCCGGCATGGCAGAAGGGAGGCTTGAGGGAGGTGGCATCAAGGAGCCATCCGCCGACTTTGTCGTGCTGCCATTAGGTTGACTGGCCATAATATTCAAAGGAGCCTCTACGCTGTTTGGCGTGCCCGTTGCTGCGGGACTATTCTTGTCCTGCTCAAGAGGTGAGGGAGCGTTAAGTGGCTCAGCAGAGTGTGCACGTTTTAGCTGGATTTTGATTAGACTTCCGAAGAATTACGCAGAAGTGAGCTCAAATGCGACTAACCTTGGTCTTTCGAAGCTCATCCGACAGCTTCGATTCCTCGAGCACTTCCTCCGCTGTCAAGAACGTCCTGGACACGACATGTTCATCTTCGTCATCTTGGATTCGAGGACGTCGATCTTCATCTTCATCCTCATCATCGCTGTCCATGGCATTCATGTCTCTCCTTGTCGATTGATGGGTCTGAGACGTTGCTGGTTTACGGGACGCCTGCCCTTGACTGAGTGGAGCCAGGCTACCAAAGTCTATGCCACCGGATTTCCGCTTCGCTGAAACAGGAGTCTTATCCGGCTTCGGAGACGCTGGCATCATGCCCATCTTCTGCAGTTGCTCTGTTTTGTGTTAGCCTGAGTTTGATGTGCCTGGAAAGGACAGCACTTACTCGGCCCCCTATACAGAAAAGTGAAGACTGCATAGGGCTTGTCTGGCGGGTCTATTCCAGTGACAGTTTGCGTGCTGATAGTCTTTGGATCAAGTGTCTTTGGTTTTGCGAAGGAAGTTGTGTGGTCGATATCCTCGGCTCCGTCATTACTGCCCATCTGATCCTCATCGTCATGCACGTCGAACTGAGGCGAATATTCGCCGCGCTTGACCTCACCCGAAGCAAGCACTCTAAAAAGTGCTACCTTTATCTGGCCAGCGGCTTCTGGCATCGGCTCGTCATCTTCAGACTCATCTTCTAGGTCGCTATCCTCTTCGTCGTCCGTCAACGTTTGGACCGGCGCATTTCGATCGTCGCCGTAGCGTAGAACACCGTTGTGATCTCTTTCCCGCGCTTTCCGCTTCTGGAGATCGCGCATGCTATCATCCTCATCATCAGTGTCAAGCAACTCCTTCTTTATCCGCCTCTTGCGCTCGAATCGCTGACGTCGCTTTTCCACCGTTGCAGCTGCAGCCTTTGCATCCTTGCCTTCCAGATCGAGTCCATTCAACCATCGCTCCAGCCCCACCTCACGAAAGATGAACTCCTTCTCAGCTAAACCGCCACCCTCTGATTCCGGCACGCTCACCCATCTCGAGTTGACCCATGTTTCCTCGCCGCGTCTCAGCAGTGTGGCGACCTCCTCCTTGGGTCTGCCGTCGAAATAGATATATGCCGCAACCGTTTCGTTTGGTGAATTAGACACAGGCGTGTACGGCGCGATGACTCCGGAGTGTTTGTTACGAAAGCCACTCGAGTCGGCGTGGCTGCCGACGATCTTAGGACGTGGATGAGGATCCTCGGGAGTGGGTGCAGGTTGTGAGTACGGTACCGGGAGACCAGGGGTGAGAAGAGTTATGGAGATGGCAAACGTCGCGGGCTCTGGTTTGTTCGTGCCCGGTTGCAGTCGCGGCGTTGGAACGGGCACATAGGTAGTTATACGATGAAACTTGGACTGCTTCTGTATTCCAAATTCGGCGAGCGGTCCTCCACCGGGGCCCGTGGTGTGTATGCTCACGGCGAGACCGTGGAAGCAAGGCATGGTTGCTGCCTCTTCGCGTTGTGTGGGGCAATGAAAGCAATTGTAATTTTGATTCTTAATGGCTAGCTGTGGGCCTTGTTGTTAGCGCACGCGGTGGTGACATTCGAATGAAGATAATGCACCGAGGCGTTGGCGACGTGGGATAGTCTGAGTACAAGCGCAAAGCCCGACCAGAATTTCTTTTGCGAGGCTACCTTGAGGGAGGGTCACCACTCGCTGGGACCTCTCCTCCTTGTCTTCAGCGAAAGAATGCGATCGAGCTTCCGCAGACGTGTTGGTGGCCTCAAGATGACCGGTATGCGGCGCAGCGAAGACTGGCTGGCAGCACGTCCTCTTTGACTTACCTTCTTGATCGCAACCACTCAAGATGCAGCCGCAGAAACCCTGAGCTTTCTACCTCGTCTCACCGCAGTTCGAGGGCGGAGATAGGTGGACGTGTGGCGGATGGCGAGCGCAGGGTGTGAAAGCGGGAGATTTGAGGGAGAAGAAGCGACTTGGTACGATGTAAGCGTGCTGGAAGGACGAGGTCTCGAGCAGTTTATGCAGCACTGACGAGTTGGAGATCCGAGGGGAGGGGAGAAACTTGCGGACAGCACGAGTCACGTCTGCGTGCTGCCGCGTCCGACAGGTCGATAGCAATGGCGTGCGTGCTATGAAGGCGTTGACACCTCTCAGGAGCTCAGCGCAGACGGGTTTCTAGGCAATACGTGTGTGAATATTGAGCTGTGTCTGCCCATGAAGTCTCCTACACCGAAAGAGAGACGGCGGGCATGGATTGACATGGCTTGGCACTGGCTTCCTACCCAATCGGGAAAAGTTCTGTCGACGGCCGGCAAGGCTAGCCGAGCCCGGGTCGTTGAGCTTCACCACCGCTGGTCTGGGCCATGGCTCATTCATCAACCTCATCTTTGATTCTCTGCAGCGGGCAAAGCACAGTGTATTGACGGGACCCGATGAAGCACCTCGTGGGCAAATACATGTGCGGGGGAAGCCCGATGGTCACAACGCAGGCCCCCGATCTGGACTCGAGCCGTGGCGTGCTTGAATGCCTCGAGGGATGACAGGAGCACGGTGTCGATAATTAGTCCGTTCCCTGCAGTATTCTACTACATGCAAGTGATCTGCGCTTTACAGGATAGCTGCCTCCTTCTTCCCCGCGTCCTCCACCAAAGGGGCGGCAGGAATGTCCACCTTTTCGACTGACCATTCCATCCCAATATACCCGTCGCTAACCACTTTTACGTCCACGGCGCTACCTTGTACACTATCTGGAACCTTGATCGCCGACTTGACGTTGAATCTGGCTCGACTAGTCTCTCCAGAAGGCCAGCTGATGCGTTTCAATGCAATCAGATCATCTGTTCCAGCTCGAGACACCAGCAGGAAAAACCCCTCTGATTGCGGCTTTGGGAAGCTTGGTGCGTACATTCTTAGGTCCGGATGCTCAAGTTGTCTGGTGCGCGTGATGTGAACCGAGAATCCCAGCGCATTGATGCCAGAGGCCGCAACGTTCAGATCGGGGAGTTGCGCAACCGCTTTCAAGAAGCGGGACATGCCATTTGGCTTAACACCTACTGCACCGCCGACCTTCTCGAGCTCGGCCTTCGAAGCAGTCACCAATTCGTTTAGTGTCTTCAAATTGTTCGTCTCTTCACCAATTCGTGCCCTTTCCTTTTCAACTTGCACCCCAGGAAACAGGGCCAATGGCCCGTCTGCACACCATCTCCCGGACTTGATGCACTGCATCAGGCCGATCACAGCCTTCACAGCCTCTAAATATCCCATCTCAGCAAGAACATCCACCATAGCCTGACATACCCGGATGCTCTGATCGAGAACACTGTTTTGATCGCCTACATAATCACTGATTGGCAGATCGACCCTCTCAAAATGTGCTTGAAGCAGCAAGAAGGCCTTCACGTGCGGATCCCACATTGGTAGTTTTAGATGCGTGGCTTGTAGCGGCAGGTTCTTGCTCAGTTCCGCATTTATCAGGTCTTCGTTATGTCGCACAGGCAGCTCATCAAACTCAGTTGCCATGCTCAGCCACGAGAGCACATCGGCGAATTTCGGGTTGCGTTCTGCCGATTTGAGGAAGTGTCGGATGGTCTTATGTGAGAGATAGTAATAACTCATGATTTTACCGTAGGGTGTGGGGTCAATGTCGCCATTCGAGTGTAGCTCTATACAGTCAGACTCTGCCAGCTCATCTAACGACTTGGAGACAAGGTTGACTATGAAGTCGTTGGCTTGTCGCTGTGCTTCGACAGTATCATTCTCTTCAGCAGAAATGTCAAGACCGTAATATGTGGGATTTTTGTGCAGACGTCGAAAGAAGAACGTCCACGTCAGGTAGTCAAGTGCATCTTGCTTCGTGCCGATGGTTTCCGCGGATATCTCAGCGCCCAGGTGGTTGCTCAGCGAAAGGTGTAATGAACTCTCGACCGGGAATCCGGTGTGTAAGAAGTGTTTGTAAAAGGCCTTCTTAGAATCCTGCGTAAAGATCCGTGCGATTCCTGAAGAGTCGAACTGTGGCCGTCCGGCTCGGCCGAGCATCTGCAGCACATCTGTCAGATCCATATCTTTATAGCTTTCCGTCTTTGCATCAAAGTACTGTGTCCCTTTGACAACAACCAAGTGAGCAGGCATGTTGATCCCCCACGCAAGAGTACTAGTGGCCACAAGGATCTGTATTTTGTTGTTAAGGAACAACTCCTCCGACAGTTGACGATCAGTCTCGACGAGACCAGCGTGATGCAGTCCGATGCCGAAGCTGAGCGCTTCCCGTAGCGACTCATCCTTCACCTTGCTCAGATATAGAGCCAAGTCTTCCTCAGGCATCCGCAAGAATCGTCTTGGGTTGTCCTCCATGCCACAATAATTGATCAAATCCCTTGCAGTAAGACGTGTTTGCCTTCTAGAAGCGACAAACACGATCACCGGCTTCTCAGGCGAATGTTGCTTGATTGCTAAGAATGTTGGCCTGTTCATGCTTTGCATCAATGGGCAAAATCCGCGCTGCTCAGGAAAGCCATCAATATATATTTCCAGGGGTACAGGGCGGACAGAATGCCGGAAGTTGAACAAGCCCTCCTTAACCCCTAACCAGTTGCCTAGATCAGTAGCATTTGCTGCTGCAGTCGACATTCCTACAAGCCTAACGGAGCCCTTCTTTTGCGAAGCTATGTAGTTCATGCGCGAGACAATGATTTCAAGAACAGGCCCACGGTCGCCACCTAGGAGATGAATTTCGTCGATAATCACAAGGCTAACTTTGCGGACGTAGTCTCTAGTTTGCCAACTACGACTAATACCGTCCCACTTCTCGGGAGTAGTGATAATAATGTCAGCATCACGAATTGTTCTTGTGTCCGGAGTATTGTCGCCAGTTAACTCGACAAGCTTTAAGCCCATTGGCTTTGCAAGACGACTTCCCCAATCTAGAACTCTCTCGCGAACAAGTGCTTTCATCGGAGCGATGTATACAACTTTCGAACCAGGATTTTCACGGAAAGCCCACCACATTGCCAGCTCAGCCGCAACAGTTTTGCCACTTCCTGTAGGTGACCCCAGAAGCACGTTGGCTGAGGTGTGATACATGCAGTGGAAGAGTTGTGTCTGCATGGGATTGAAATACTGGAAGCGCTGCGCGTATATCTCTTCTAATAACGGATTCTTCAACGCAGTGATTGGAAGTGGTTGCAAATTCAATAGGTCCGTGTACACACTCTCAGTGTCTGGTCTGATCAAATGCTTAAAGGAGATCGGATGAACTGTCTCCGCTCCCAACCATCGGTCTGAGACTGCGCGAACGTAAATCTGCGAGGGCAGTGGGTCTGAGAGCGGGATCGTGAAATTCAGCTCGTGAGGGTCATACAGCTTCTTTCTGTTCAACAAAAAAAATTCATGATGGTAAATTTCCGATGTCTCAGAGTTTTCGACCCATATCCAGTATGATTCTGAAGTGCCATGATGTTTTTCGTTCCAGACGAAATCCGGCGTCAAAAATATTTTCATGCGCAGGACGTTGCGGTTCAGTGGTGCGATCTCCGAATCAATGCTGAGAGTCGGGAAGTTATCAAGAAGCTTTTTGATCGTTTTTCCCATTTTCTGGTTGTGAACGAGTTGCCCGATCTCCGCTTGATCCATGTCCCGTAAAGCTTCGATAGAAGATGCAGGACTCTTCTCATCTAGATTCCGCAAAACAGATTGCGGAAGGTCGAATTGATGGAAAGGGTGCTCGAAGGGCCAAATCTGCCTCTCGATTGACTTGCACATTGTGAGGAGAACTAAGCATTGATATCCCCAGCGGCGATTGAGAGCGATCATGAACAAAGCCCTGCAAATACGTGTCGCATTCTGAGCCACATATAGGGTGTCTGACTGTAGAGTATAGTCCTCCAGACGAGCGCGTGAAATATGAGATTGAAGCAAGATGTTCGTTTTCGCTTGTGGTGTTTCAACACCACCTTCTACCTGACAAGGAACATACTCCTCATCCTTCAATTTCATGAGTTCCTTTTCCTCTGTATCTCGGGACTGTATATTGTCAAATTCACCACTCATACTTATCATTTTTAGAACATCTGCTTCCGTTGCCCGTGGCCGCATCATGGCATTAAATATTTCGATGCTTGACTGAAGAACATAATATTGACTTGCGATACGACCGACATCCTTCGATTTGAGTTCCTCGGTAGTCTCGTTGAAGATTATCATCTGGCTTTGCTGTAGCACACGAGCGGCATCAATGATGAGTTTTCTTCTTCGCTGTACCAGTTGTGGATCGTCTCGAATCTCAGCCCATTCGATTCCGTAGTTCAAAGGATTTCGTTGCATACGGACGAAAAGATAAGAATACCCAAGCCATTGCACTCCCTCTTGCACCGAAGTTACAGTTCCCAGTCCAATCTCCGCATTCAGGTTGTCCACGAGCTTCTTGGAGAAATTGGATTCAATCGGCCGCTGTTGCGTGACAGCTGTGAGATAGTGCTGCAGCTTATCCTGTGTTGTGCAAATAAAGCCTATACCAGTATCCTGGAATTGAGGCCGGCCAGCACGACCGAATATCTGCAACACATCCAATATACCTAGATCGACAAACTTCCCAACTTCAGCGCTGTAAAGTTGCGTTCCCTTGATCACGACTGCAGCGGCGGGCAAGTTGACACCCCAAGCAAGTGTCGCCGTGCAGCAGAGTACTTTCAGCACTCCCTCTGCAAATAAACGCTCTATCAGGTTTCGATCGGATCTGGGCATTCCGGCATGATGTGTACCCATGCCTTTCGGTAAGAGCTCTCTTAATTCACGAGCCTTCGAGCTTTTCATGTCACGCACGGCATTTTCATAACGAGGATGGCCGGTTGGGTCAAATAGATCTGTTTGAAGATCATGCAGTGCCCTCTCGTACAAATCCTTTGCCGTTTTGAACGTGTCCTTTCGAGAATGAACAAAAACCATAACTTGGTGGCCCAGTTTCAACATTTCGCAGACTTTCTCGAATGTGACTTGCGATAGGTTTTCATTCGACTGCTTTGATCCGGGTTTCCCTTTGACACCGACAAAATGTTGCTCAAGAGGCACAGGTCTAAATGATGCGTCGAAGTAGAACAATCCCGCCATACGGTTAACTTTGAGAAAGTCTGAAACATCGACATAATTTGGGAGCGTGGCTGATAAACCGACGATACGAATCAAGGACTGCGTGCTTTCAACCTGACGTTCAGTGCGAGCAACAAGTGATTCCAGCACTGCACCACGCTCATCATGCAGCATGTGGACTTCGTCGATGATGAGTAGACGAACCTTCTGTACGAGCTCGGTATCGCCTGTGCTCTTCCGTGTGACGACGTCCCATTTCTCAGGAGTCGTAACAATTATTTGCGTCTGTACAATTTCTGCTTTTGTAAGATGCATATCGCCTGTAAGTTCTCGAACATTGATGCCCAGCCATGACAGGCGTTTTCCTAGCTTCTCTGTAACTTCTGCCGCTAAGGCCTTCATGGGCGCCACATACACGATCTTGAAGGCATCAGCCTGGAGGATGAAGTCCATGGCATTTGGCTCATCAATTGGATTTGGTATAACATTCTTTGCAACAGTATTAAGAATTGTGAGCATAGCGGCGTCTGTCTTACCGGCACCGGTAGGAGCACAGATAAGCATGTTCTCGCTCGTCTTGTATGCTACCGGATATACAAGGCTTTGCATACGATTCAAGGCTTTGTAACCTTTGAAGGTTTGTTGGCACAGCCCGTCAAGTTCTTTGATCTTGACAAGTTTCTGATCAGCTCCAACGGTACCAACCCTCGCAGCAGGAATAGTATATTCCTCGTAGAACTGATGTTCTTTCCGCTCGCTGCCTAACGGCAAGGTATATTTGGTTCCATGAGCTGAAAGTGTATTACCCGCTTCATGACTGCGATAGACATGGGGGTATTTTGTACTTGTCCGATCAACTGACGCTTTGAGAGCTTTATTTTTGTGCTCCTCATCAGCACGTCGCAAAGCTTCTTCTCTTTCTTGTCTTGACAGAAGCCGTCCTGTGACAGATTTTGTAGTACTTGTTGTCGTGCTGGGTTCTTGAACTAACTGGGCTCGATGTGCTATAATCGTAGCAACAAAATCTAGCTCATCGTATCCTAGAGTATCAACCAGCAACATCTGAATCTCATCATTATTGCTATCAGATGCGATGATTGCTTGGATTTGATCCTGAAGAGCTTTTGCATCCAGTCCAGCATTACGGGAAGCAACTTCCGTACATCGTTCCTGAAGCCACGTGTGGACGTGGGCTAGGTGATTGGAAACAGAATCTCCTGACAATTTGCCGTCGATCTCTTGATCATCGTCACTGGTTTCTTGATCGGAGGCGTCGCTGATTAGATCCCAAAAGTTGTCAACTGACGTTATCTCCAGTAGGTCAGCATCGTCTACGACAATGTCTTTTCCGTATTGGCAGAAATCTTTATTCTCCTTTGGCAAATCTAGCTCAGTGATTGCCGTTCTCATAGCAGTAAGCTGGATGAGCCATTGTGAATCTGCTTCGTCTAAAGCAGGAGACATAACTGTCATGGGCTTCAGGTTGTCAGAGTTTCGATTTGCAACGACCATAAGTCTACATAGGTGGAATAGTAAATCCACGTAGTTGAATAGAAAATATTAGTACTATTGAATCCTCTGATAGATTTTTCTATCGTTAGCGTATAGTTTGAGCGAAATGTCTGCGGTGTCTAAATTGGCTGAACAGCACGTGACGACATCAGAGCCTCCCGTCAGTCCAGCCACAGTAGCCTCAGCCAATGAGTGGCAATGCTCCAAGGAACCATGATAACTTACTGGTCTCAGGTGGACATGCGGTCAGCGAGACACCGAACCTCTAGGTAACCACATAAATGACCTCTTAGAACACCTCCGCTTGCACAGTTTTCGAACTCCTGTACAAACATCATTCCTCGAGCTTTTTGGACAGGCAATCATGAAAGTGCTTTATATCGGTATCTTGCGCAATTCTGAGCGCCCCGCAGTAGAGCTTGTGTCGGAGAAGGAACTGAGCAGCTTTTCAAGGTTCACCAAGGGAAAGTGAGTTTTACTCATGAACCGACGGGATTTTGGCGTCTCTAACCACATCCAAAACAGCATTGCCGAGTTCCTCACCTTTTTTAGCAAGGTACACCACGCCAAAACATCTAACCGTAGCCATATTCTAACCAGTGCATGATGTGTAGACAGTAGCGGAGAGAACGAAGCCTGGTCAAAGGCAAGATGTTGAAGAGCAATGTAGGCATCGAAATTATTGTTCCCTTTCCATATGAGAGATCTCATGTCCGATTTAGCATACACTTTCCACGCCTATGCCCGTTCCGAGGGAGTTTGTGGTATCATAATCTCGGATCAGGAATATCCAGCCATGGTGGCTCACCAACTTCTCTCCAAGGTCCTCGATGAGTTCCTCACCAAAAACCCAATCAACAACATCCGTAGCCAGCGCGAAGACAACAAGATGCTTTTCCCCGAACTCAAAGAATACATCACCAAATATCAGAACCCAGAGAATGCCGATTCGATCATGAAGATCCAGAAAGAGCTTGACGAGACCAAAGTCGTGCTTCACAAAACTATCGAGAGTGTGCTCGACAGAGGAGAAAAGATTGATAGTCTTGTTGCAAGGAGCGGCGATTTGAGCGAGAGGAGCCAGATGTTCTACAAGCAGGCCAAGAAGCAGAACAGCTGTTGCGTTGTCATGTAGGAGCATAAGTTTGTATGCTTGCGTGCATAGGGAGACTGCAAAGTTCGGCGTTGGGGGCGTAACAATGCGAATAGTGATAATGATTGAATACCTGGGCGGGCTGCTGATTGCTGTAGATGAGGGCAACCTGAGATATTTGTATGTGGCCATGGAGCATCACTTTTCGAAGCTAGTTCTTGTGTTCTACTCTGATGTCGTAGCTTTTAGCACATTTGCAATCACTTCCATCATTTTCAGTGTTTCCTCGTCCTTCATGGGCCTGCCTACCACTTGCAGACCACATGGTGCTCCCTCAACGGCATCGGCATTATCTGTTGCTCTAATTAGCGAGTTAACAAGACTTCGGAAAGGCCAACTTGCATGGGGGTTCATAAGTGACACCTGTTCTTACGAATGGCGCATCTTCCTTCTTGTCCGCCTTCAGGTATGGTATCACACCTGCTGGATAATTTATCAGGTTGGGCAAAACGGTCCAAATTGGTAATCCGTACGTATCATGTGGCACAGCAGTAGCCTGGTATACGGGCATGATGAAACCGTCCAAACTATTCTCAGTGAGTATTTTGTGGTAAGAATGAATGATCTTGAAACGCTCCATATTCATGGCATAAAGATCATCGATACTCGGGTGCCAGCCTTGAGGTATTTCATCAAGGTAAGTGGTCGAGATACTAGGCACCAAAGGCTCGTTCACTTCGGCAAGAATCTTGGCGGGGGTATCTTGTGGATCGAGAGCAAAGTATTTCCAAGAAAGAATGCATGATTCCCAAATTGACGGAATGAGTCCGTCCAAAGGCATGATCATATGGCCTGCGTTCTTCAAGGCCTCACTAGCAGATTTGATGGTACGCAGCACAGTGGGATGTAACATGCGTTTGGGGTCATCAGTGATCACACCAAGTCTCAATGGCCGTGTAAATGGCTCAACGCGTCTCCAAGGCACAGCAAGACAATTAGGATCCAGATCCCAAGGTTCACTATCAATAACAGTCCTCATCCAGAGCTCCATATCTTCTACTGAGTGGCCCTCAGGTCCAATCGTTGGTAGGATAGCTGTAGGAGCCCCAAGTCGACCAGGTGGTACACCTCCAGCAAAAGGAATGCGGCCACTGGTAGGTTTGAAACCAAAGACACCATTGCAATAAGAAGGTATTCGAATAGATCCTGCAACATCAGTACCGACGCCGAGGATAGACCCTCGAATCTTAAGTAGGGCGCCTTCGCCACCCGTACTTCCACCTGCGGTGAGCGAGAGCTTATTTGGATTTAGAGTACGTCCAAAGAGGTTGTTGTCAGAATCTGCAGTCATCATAGTTTGTGGGAGATTCGTCTTAACGTATGGTATTGCGCCCGCGCGAATCAAAATCTCAACTACGGAAGAATTGTTTGTTGCAGGAGGTCTCCTCGCAAATGCGACATACCCGATGGTCGCATCTACACCGATGACATTGAAGCTGTCTTTGAGACTAATGGGTAAGCCGTGCAGGGGGCCTATTACTTGTCCAGTCTTTGCAAGGTGATCGTCTGCTTTCTTCGCGCGAACGAGGGCTTCGTCAAAGAAGATTTCTGTCAAGCAATTGACCTACACTTTGATTAACATACACTACACACACACGCTGTGCAAGAAAGGACACACCAGTTGCTGAGCGATGGCAGCTCTTTTGCAAAATGCCAAAGTAACTGCATACGAACTACCCATTCGTTAGCGTTTATCACGGTTGACGTATGACCTGACTAACGTGACAACTTGATTTGCCATCATTCTAAGCAGCTCAGCGGCAGTATAGTTCTCAGTGAGCTCTACCTCTGTCTTTGTAAGAATTCCACATGTTCGCGGTATATCGAGTACCCCGAAGTGAGCTTGTGGGCTGATTTTTCCCAAAATCTCCGGCGACAGTCGCCATTCTAGTGGTATTTTGGCCGCGTTGGCCTTGCGCTTGGCCGCCACGAGTGTTTGCCACGCTTCAGTCATAGCGAAATGCCCAGCTTTCGTTAAGTCAGACCAATTCTTCTCCCTTCGAAGAGAGTTTGGATTCTGAGGGGGGGTCATATGTAGCGTAAGCTTGGATTCAACTAGCTTGCCTGTAGCTGCAGATGCAAAGCGGCTCCGCACGCTGATGGTATAAGCTCGGAACCTTTTACTGTATCGGCTAGGACCTGGACCCCGATGTAGTGATGGAATTATTATTGTGTTTACAAATAATTACCTTCGCGTTTGGCGTCTCTCGTTTTAAGGTAAAGAAGGGATTTTATGAGAGATTCCTTGATGTAATTGTATTTCTATGGTTGTAAAGTCGTTCCACCTTAGGAAAACGGATTGCGGGTTGTCGCGGGAAAAGATCAGCATATTAAACCACCATGCAGCAACGTGATTTGTAGGTAGGAGATTGAAAAACGGACTTTTCTAACCGAAATCTCTAGAAAATTCAAGCGCAGGAATGTAGAATATATTGCAGATGGCGAACTCCTGTTTTCACGACACTTCACTGTTGTTGCTCTGTCACACCAATTATTATCTCTTTCATTTCCCTATTTCAAACTTCATATGCCACCGCTAATACTGGGCTAAGTATGGATTTTGAACTATTGCACTTCCATTTGCGTTTCTTTCCGAGCCTAGATAGACCACAAGACTATCGACATATCGGAATTTACAAACCCTGCTTTGCGAAATTGTGAAAATAGTATACCAATAATCACGATCTCATGCTCCATTTAGAAGATTTGAGGCCTGTAAACAGAGTATTTGCGGCGTTTTCCTTATGAATCCTTTGATTCGATGTCGGAGAAGCTATGGAACTGCTCTGTGATACAATTGATGGACACTGGTCACTAGAGCTTTGAACAACCGCGTCCGCGTCACCCTGAGCCCCAACACATATGTTTGCATGAGAGTCTATAACTGTATGGGTAGATTCAGCATGCGAAGTGTATAAGTGTTGGCTAACCTCATCGAGTGCAGTGGTTTGATCCACTGGAGTCGACGATGGCGTAGCTGCAGAGGTGGATGAATCCAACAAAGGCGGGGGCAACGATGTTATGGTTTCCTTTTCAACTACGGTCGCAGAATGTTGACCTGGCACGCTTGCGGAATCTTTTAAAAGATTCGATCTGTAAGCTCCTGTGCCAGCTTCCCCTTCGCAATCTTGACGCGCAGACGTGGTTGGATTGACCACAGTTGCGCCTTTATCACTTAGGATGTGATTTGGGTCGTTCGATGGATTACTGTTGCTCGATTTGTTCTTAGCTCTCTTTGGTGGTTTAGTCGTGGTTGGAATGCGGCCCTTGAGCGATTTGAAATCGCGCTGCAATTTCGACACAATTGCGGCATGTTCGTCATCTTTCTTCTTAAGCTGCTCGCTGGCTTCTGCTTTTATTGCCATTATCCCCTCTTCGAGTTTGCGCAAAGACTCCTGTGCATCTTCTAGCTTTCGTTGAAGAAAGGCTCTCTCTTCTTGGCCCAGCTTGATCATCTCTTGGTAATCAAACTCTGCTTCGCCCATTGCAATGCATTGAGCATTGCAAGCCTCCTGTAACGACTCGTAATCTTTCCGGACTTCACCAAGTTCATCTCGAGATTTTCTGAGATCTGACTTGAGAGAACTCGATACCCCTTCAAGATTTTCAATTTTCAATTTTCTTTCCTCCAGTTCTTTACGAAGAATTTCCTTCTCGTTTGTGGCCTCGGAAAGTCGAGATCGAATTGACTGGAAGTCATCTTCAAATTGACTTCGCTCTTTTTCTAGAGTAAGTTGGCTTGCTGTGAGTTTTGTTGCCAAAGCGTCGCACTTGGATTGTGATAAGCTCAACTTGTTCTTTAAGGCTTCAATCTCTTTATTTAGAAGGTTTTCTTCATTCATCAAGGTATTATTGGCGTTTTTGAGTGCCAGGCTTTCAGCATTCAATGCATCAAATTGCCTTTTCAATGAAGCTAGTTGCTCTCTGAGGTCAGGTATTAAGCGATTTTGTTCTTCCAGTCGGGACAGGTTTAGTTCGAGCTCAGCAACCTGATCTGTTAATTGCTTGCTTCTCTTGCACTCGGCTGTCAATTCATTATAGCGCCTTTGAGATGTTTCACCTTGTTTCTTCATTTTGTCTTGCAGTTCCTTGATGTGGTTGTTGGCGGCTGACAAATTTGTTTCGAGCTGTTTGATGCTTTTCGTGTCTTGCTCTGTTTTGGTACACAGAGCAATATATTCCCTTTCAGTGTCCTTATTCTGACGATCAGCTTTCTCAGCTCGAGATCTAGCTTCTTCTATCACCCTGTCCTTCTTGCAAGACTCTGTCTCTGAAGCGACAAGGTACTGTTCAAGCTCTTCGATGCGCTTCTTTGCTCTTAATAATTCTTCCCAAGAACCTGATTGCTTTTCTTGAGTCGCTACCTTTTCCTCGAACTGGCGGATGTCTGCCTCAGCATTAACAAGTTTGACGGTGAGATCTTGGAGATCTACTAGGGCGGCAGTGAACAGTCCTTTCCAGGTGCTCCAGCAAATTTCTGCGTCAGTGAAACGGAAAGACCAAAACTTGCTGAATGGAGAGAACATATAGATATCTCCATCCAAGATAAGACGACGAATTTCACTGGTACATATAGAATCGTTGGTTGATTCGTGTTCTAAATTGACCGCTTTGTGGCTCAGTGGAACAGCCTTGAGCCAAATCCAAATATAGCACAGATTTGTAAGGAAGATGATCGATATGAAAAGATATGCAATCCAGCCGTTAGCCTTCCAAAAGGAAGAGGTGACGGAGGAGACCATGTCGATCATGTTTAAGTTTTCGTACATCAGCTGATCATCTCGCAAGTACACCTGAAGTTCCGTGCAGGTACTTGGCATGACCAGTGTGATGTTTGTCGGCGGAAACAATAGGGGAGGTGGTGGGACCGGGCTGAGTGTAAAGGTGAAGTTTGAAGGACCAACTTGGCTCAAGTTGCCAGTGTAGCCCTCTGGAAGATCGAGTAGAAGGATTTTAGGGTCAATTTGGAGATATTGGACGACGAGTTGATAATATGACCAAAGGTGGAGGCCGAACCATTTCGCTGCCAAGTGAAGTGTCCGGAGCCCGAAGGCTGGAGCTGAAGCCATTCCGTTATATGTAAACGAATTGGTTGTGCTCAGTTCGATGTAAGTTGCAGATTGTAGCGCCTGGTGACTTTGAGAGCCCTGACTTTAGAGCGTAGACTTGAAGAGTTGAGAAATAAGTTTGAACTACGAAATTAGAGCTTTACAGGTTTGTGTGACATGCCTTGGAGCATATTATGTAGCCTAATCTCTAAGGCGCCATATATAGCGCAGTGAATATGATGAACAAGTGAATGACAGGACGAGGGAGGTGAAGGCCAACTAATCTTATCATCTACAACCACGACCATCAATACCACTGCGGCAAGTGGTATCTTGGATCATTTTTGATAACCCACATGCATATTTGCAAGAAAAAACGGTTATGCACACTGTCAATTCCTATGGCAAAGTTAAGAGCTCCTCAACTGACATCCTTTGTGGAAAATTCTTGAGCAGTTCAATATGAGTAGTTGAACATGGATTGCGATACACAACGTGGAGCAAGTGCTAAAGTCCTTGATAAAAATAAGATGAACGTATGCATGTTTCGAACTTACTAACATTGTGATGGTTGATATGATGATTTTACAATCCACCTTTCAAGTTCGACCGGCGTCACCACTTTGGCGCTTATTCTTAGGGAGACGATGATTTTGTTTTATATCCGATATCATGTTCATTCAATTCGCGGTTTCAGCTAACTTCGCCTTTTCGCTACCTACTGCGACCAATTCGCCAACAACAAGATATTTCTCATTAAACCTCTCTTCCCACCCTTGCAAGGCGTCCATTTGTTCTTTGTCAAGATCGCTGAGGGTATCAAGCGGACCTTCAAGATCTTTTGTTAACATGCTCTCATCGAAGCTGCCACACGCAAGTCCTCGGGATGCATCTCTTCCTGCGAAATTCGCGTACGGACCACCCGGGCCGTAGAAGTTTCGACCTGGGGTTACGTCAAAAACCTTCCCGCGTACAGCCAGGAACACTGGCGCTCCATTTTCACCATTGTAGGGCAACAGCGTCGGCGGAGTAAATGTCCGGAATACAATGGGCGGTGGTGGCTTCGGGAGAGTCGCAGGTGCACTGGGCCTCATGCGAAGATATACGATAAAACCAAACAGGCTCAAGAGAACGAGGTTGATGGGTGTCATAGCCGGTGCCCTGTGATGTTTACTTAATCATTGAATCTACTAGCTATAGACTTGGTTCTTACACTTGGCCCGGAAGTGGTAAACCCGAGATGCCTAAACCCTTGGATTAGCTACCTGTTAGAACAAAGACTGCTCACATACCATCTGCCATGGTATACAGCTTTGAAAGTAACACGCTAAAATGGTTGGAGAGAATGATAATGCTGCCTCTTCAGCTTAGCAAACTTCAGAATAAGATGTTGTCGGCTTCCGGGTAAGCTCGGGCCATTGAGATTTAAGTCTTATGTAAGGTGACCATTCGATCGCGGAATGTGCAGCAGGTCACGTGCACCAGCCTCGTCCTCAATTCTTTCACATTCCCCGAATTTGAAAATCCGACCTCTCTAGGCATCGAAATGTCATCGCCCAATGCTAATGCCACGGGCGTACTCTCAGACAACGGAAAGGAACGAGTGACGGCTTATCCGAACGAGACTCTTAGGATGAAATTTGCTGTTGGGTATGACGTAAATTTTGACCTTGAATCGACCACATGCTATTCTTGACGTCGGCATGTCGGAAACAGATTTAAATCCCAAATCGTACGTCATTTTAATATCACATTATGCCGTGGTAGAGGACATTTAAACCAGCTTCCGAGGATAGCATCCACGTCGGGCTTGGACTAAACACATAACTCCAGCAGCGCGCGGGGGGAATAAAGAACCTATAATTCATATTGATCCCGTTCTTTCGAAATATAAGAAAAAAGAAACTGAAATGTCTTCTGTGAACGACGCACAAAACGCGGGGGCCAAAGCCGGCGACGCGATCAAGCAAGGCGCTGCCAAAATCCACGTTAGTGTTTGACTCCATGAACCAATTCATCTAAACAGTGCTTGACGTCTCGCAGGGGGTTGGCGAGGCCCTGCGCGGCAATATCAACATGTTTGCAGACAGTGCAACCAACACTGACAGCACCAAGAGTCGAGAGGTTGCCGAGCGGGGAGAACAAGAGTTCAGAACTGGAAAGTTCATGGAACCGTCGGCGGGCCTGACGCCACGTGATGCGGAGAAGAATATCGAGGGCGAAAGTTCAATACCCGCGCATGATTCTACTTCATCTGGGAGGACGCTTTAGAGGAGCTTGTGAGGAATTTTTGTCTGATGCTCGAATTGTTCCTTGGGGAGATATATCTCGACGACCACAATAGGTGCGATCTTCGAAATATGTCGTTCTTCAAATCAATTGATCTCCTTTATGCCAACGTCCGCCGCAGCGAACAAAAGAGGCGAGCAAACGAAATTTCCCTCAATAGAAGCAACATCAGATTCCCACACCTTAACTTCTACTCTTGAAGGTACACTCGTTCTGTTTTTCAAGAGCTCTGCTTCTGTCAAAATAAGAATATGAAGCTTTAAAAAGATTGTGTCTAGCTATAATACAGACTACTGTTTCCCGCTCGTGTTATCAGCGCTGGATTTAGCTCAATTAAATCATGCCAAATAATCTCAAATAGAGGCTAGAAATGGTGGCCTAATAAGACACCAAGAAAGAGCAGTTTATCCTATCAACAAATCTGATAGAAGACTGGGCTCGCAGAAATCTTACACGCGAGAAGGATCACTAATCAAGCAACAGATCCCCACATTAAAGATCCTAGGTAAACTTGCAAAGGACGAGCGTATATAAGTTTATCTTACATATTACAGGTGCAGTAAGCTGCTACTGGCTCATATATTTGCTGAATATTTCTTCTTTGACTACTCATGACCCTCGAAAAAACACTACCATTCTACCTTGATTGCCTCGTCTTTCTATAGTACTAGGTAGCCACCGTTTCTTCACGCTATCTAACTAGTCATTTTTATCTTGATCCTATGCAAGTGTTGGAAGTGATTCTACACAAGTTGCTGCATGGAGTAAAGCGACGAAGTAAACGCCTGTTCATTAGGGTTCTACTAGCCAATACAGTCCGTAAAGGTGTAATATCAGCTTCGTCTGGAAATACGAACTGCATGATATTATCATAAATTTCTTAATGAACAACTTTATTTGCTTTATATTCTAGTAGTCAGCGCTACTTACAAACAATCTGCGTCAGCTAAGGCCGCCGAGTGATTACTACCATGTTTAGCAGCAGGAGCGATGACGAAAATTTCCAATGTAATGGACGAAAAGAATCGACGCTTCTCGGGAATCTGCTCAACTTTACGAAAGCTTAGTACCATGCAAACATTTATCGCCGCAAATCCTCACCGCACGCATCAACAGACGAATCGGACCGAATGAGAAACTTTTGCACGCTCTTCTCTCTGTATGCGTAGACTGGGCGCTTGTATGGCAGAGGCAGGTTTGAACGAGCAAAAGATCGCAGCTTGCAATGTCGAGTCTAATCAATGCCAATGGGATTCTTGTCAATGTGCGCTGCCGGTGACCCGATTGCAGCTGGACGAATGCTACATTGGCTGTCGGAACTTTCTATTAAAGTGCAATGGCAGCGACATCATGGCAGGCAAGCCTGAATGCAGGACTCGCTTTGAGGATTGTCAAGCATGGTGCATGATGAACCAATTTGGAGAGCAGCCCGGCATCAATGCCGCCCAGTTTCCAAAGAGCCGACTAAATGTGCGGATCCTCGATATTGCTTCGACCTTCATGCAGAAGGGCGACGATGATAATCTCAATCCCCAGTCATCCTTCCCTAACACTATTGCCGCATATGACTCTAGTACACCGAGAACCTCTCCTCTTGAAGCGGTAGTTACAGGACTAGGAAGAGGACAATTCACTGAGGGCGAATGTCAGCAACGCTGCCATGTAAATCACAATCAGTGTCGTAAGGATCATTGGCCGTACCAAGAAAAGCAGTGCCTGGAGCAGTTCAACGCTTGTCAAGACACCTGTGGGCAGTTTTCGAAAACCATCCCGTCACCCACGTTAGCCTCGCCTTCGTTCCAACCTCACTGGACATGGGATGGTATCACGCGTGGTATTCGAGAGACTGGCAAGCCTGCCTATCTGGTAGAATAAGTCTTTTGCGAGGAAGAAAAGTAAGTGATGATCTACTATCTCTCTCGCCTTTTGTTTTCCTTTTTCTCCGCGGGCTGTGGGCTAACCATATATATGCTCTTGGCTGTCAGCGGCCACGGTCCTTGTGTCGTGCTCGGGCTTTTCAACACCGTCTGTATGGATCTTCACAAGGGAAATTGGCTGATCGGAAACGGCAAAGGGAACCCGAAGAAGTGGAAATCGTGGAGAGGCTTTCATTCTGTCGACTACTGTAGATTTTATCCCGCTGATGGGTGTGACGGTGAATATTACACGGACTGTTACGACAGGTGCAATCTGAAAAACATCCTTGGCAAGTTGCAATCAGTTCGATGCAAGTGGAACACCACAGTGTATCCGTCATGATTGGATTGATTGGATCCGAGCAAGTGTTTGAACGCGTTGGAAAGCATTGAAGGATCATTGATTTCATATTGTTATGACATCGTTCTTTCTGCTGGAAAGACTGTGAGACCCGTTCAACAGAACTTTGGTCCCACATCTGTCACGTAATTACATCAGTCAAGGGGTACCCGTGATCGGAAAATTATGCCGTGCTCTCAAATGTTCTATCTCCAGCAAGTACAAAGTTCGAGAGGCTTGAAAGGCTACCATGCAATGCATTTAAGTTTCTATGGTACTGGTGTAATGACGGCCTACCGTTCGTCCCAAGGACCGAACTACAGCGTCACGAACATCAAATCATGCCATCATGCCCATCTATATCATATTCTTCGTGCTGAATGACTTACTGGCTCTTAACAGGCGCCCAGTTCTTAAGCCATTCCCTCGCATGATCAAGCATCCCACCCTCAGCCTCGAGCGCGGCCACGCACCAATTGAACGCATATTGCTCACCTCTCAGCCCTCGTTCCGCAGCCAGCAATTCCGCAAGGCCCCTTCTCTGCTGCGTCTTCTCGTCCGTACAGAAATGCAGGGGTGTATCGCCAGACTGCAATCCCTCCAGAAGCGGTTTGATCATCGGCAACGCCTCCTTCATGCCGACCGAGCCATCGATTCCAAGATTCTTTCGCCCGGTTCTGCAGTATTCGTTCTTGCACCAGGACTTGCCGCAGCCAGTGACGAGTTGGGTGAGATAGCGGCGCTCGATGCGGCGCCTAAGTGCCTTACCATCCGGGTCGTGCATGGCGACGTAGAGCGGCCCAAAGCACGTCGAGCACAGACCGACGTCGTTGCCCGGACCGTTGCCTATTCGCGTTCCCGCTCTCGTGTCACCGCTGTGGCTTGCTCCGTCCAACGTCTTGCCACACAGCACATTGCGGCAGACGCGCGGCTCAGGCCTTGACTTCTTCTCCAACTCGTGGTTAGCCAGGTGAACGCGCATATCACGCAGTCGGACAATTTTGTTGCAAAGATGACACTCTGTCGTGCGTCCACCATCTGCGAGTTCGTGAGGTGTAAGACCAGAGAGCAGGGCCTCTGCGTTGGGCTCCTCAGGGTCACCCTCCTGTGGCACTTCTAAATGACAGAATTGGCACAGGATAATCTTTCCAGGACAGACAGATGTACGGTGCGTTGCTAAAGCCGACATGGATTGGTATGTTCGATCGCAGGAGCTGCAAGTCTGGGCTGTATGTTGGAGGTGGTTGTGTTTCAATTTGCTCAGCGGCGTGTTGCCATACGCAGCATCGTGCTCGCAATGCCAGTGATTTTGCCATTCTGATGACCGTTTCTGAAAGACTTGGCCACATCCTTTGGGGCAAAGGACGTTGTTTCGAAGGCAGAAATTCTCATGCAGAACCAACGTTCGTTTTGGCACCCATTGTTTACAGTTTCCACACTGGACATCGTCAGGGTGATCTGCTGCTTCTGACTTCACACCTTCGTTATCGTTCAACTCTACATCTGGATCGAACGGAGACACTTTAATCGTGTAAGGCTTCGGCGAAGGAGTGACGGTCCCGTCGCTTGTAGATTCTGTGGGTGAATAAGCGTGCACGGAGACATAGAGCGCTTCGGCATGTTCGAGCTCGACATTTGTGGGCTGGATACGTATGCGTTTTGGGTACCTGCTCGATGTATCCGCAAACAGGTGTTCTTCTTCGCGAGGCCGAACTCGTTGCCGGGGTGAAAACGGGCTGACGAACAAGTCGAGTTCAGCGTCGTCGTCCACGCCACTGAGTTCAACCTCGATGCCTTGCGAACGTATCCATGAGGGTACCTCATAGTCCACGTAGTCGCCGCTGAGGACTTGACCATGCTGTGCCTTCATTAACTCTAGCGGACCGCCTATTGAGCTTCCGTTGTTTGTGCCTGGCGCTCGGTGTGACTTAGCGGCTATCCGCCGCAATGTCTCACGGGCCTGCTCTTCGTTTAATGCCTCAATGTCGACCTCCAGATCGGTGTCGACAACGCATATACCTTCTACATCTGGCTTGAATTCATCTACCAGAAAGCGATATTCCTCGCTGCGCCTCCCAACGCCCCTACCTCCAGGCACCACGAGAACTTCACCCTTAGTCAATGTGGTAAAATTTGAGCGCAGGTGCTGCTCAAGGAGAGACTTCCAGTCCTCGGGATCATACCCAGCTTCAAGAGGTCGTAGCTTAACAAACGTGCCTTTGGGCAATTGTTTCGCATGCACCGTAATTCTGCCCCAGCTTTCCCCCGCGGCATCTTCGTCGACGCCGTTTGACCTCTGCGCGCCCCCGTCTTGATCTGTTGCACCAGGCCTACCATCCGCGGGCTTGATGCCGAGTGCGTCTCTGAGCATAGGGCTGAGAGCGATCTCGCCATCACTGGCGCTGAATTCTCGGATGCCAGCATAGATGACCCTTCCATTGTCCGGGTTGACGAGCCGGAACGTAAGTGGATGCGGCAAGTGCGGCTGTCTCTCCTCATACTGTGCCCTTGCAGCGCGCTCAGCTGCATACGTGTAGGGGTTGAAGGGGTCGAAGTTAGACGTGAGAGTGCGGGAGGGCTCTGTGACTGTCACGGGCGCAGCGGAGATGAGCTGCTCCAAAGCCGAGGGAGGCAGCAAAATCTTGTCACCGGGAAGCTTCGCCGTCCTCGAAGGCGGTGCGACAGCGAGGGACGCCGACCATTTCAGGCTCTCTTCAGTGGCCATGGCCTGTGGAATGATAAGTTGCTGTGAAGGATGGGAACAGAACAGAACTGGTTCTCAAGAGCACTTTTCTATCGTCATCACATTCAACGGCTGCACACGTTTGCAGTAGCTACTCATAGGCATGATTAGTGGCCTTGATGAGCGGAAGTAGAGGCGTAGCGTGCATAAATGCCTTTCTCGAAACGCGCAGAAGCACGTCGGCCTCGATTGTGTCATCGTCCACATCGAGACGGGCGACCGGTTTTGGCCTGGGCAGCCTTGCAGGCCTTGGGGCCTTGGAAGCCTGAGCCGCGTGGCGCCTCCTTTGCTGCCTCGTCGTCCTTGGCTGCCTGGCCAGCCCGTCTTCCGACTAACCCAAAGCGGCAGCGCCCCGCCAATCGCCCAGCACGCCAACGGTTGAATGGCGTGGAGGAGGTGGGAGGAGCCGCATCGCACGTGACGCGACCCACACCTCGCCTTCGACAAGGGGCTCTGTGTGCTTTTTCTTCGCTCGTGGTTTTGGTCCTGAGGGGCGACAAGATCTCTGGCCAACATCCCAACCAAGGCGGTGGACAGGACCCGAGACACGCGACGAAGCAGACGAAGATAAAGAAAGGATACTACGCTTCTGCCGCCGGGCACGCATGTAGTGTTCTGCCCTGTGTATCCCGCTGGAGGCTTTTCTTCTCTGCCGCTCTCGACTCTCGCTCTTTTCCCCCCCGTACGCTTCTTGTTCGTCGTGCTTGCAGCGGCCGCCGGCTCTCCCTCTCTGGCAATGCCCCCATCCTCTTGACACCATTCGGCGGTGTCGAAACTGCCTCCTCCACCACGCAGTAATGGTCGCGGCCTCGGCCAGCCAATACCGAGTGCCCTTGAATCTGTTTTGCCCGGCTTTCGGGCCTGTCTCGCCGAGAAATGAACTGACCTCAAGATCTCGCGAGATCTGCACTCGAGCTTTGGTGGCCTTGCTGCAGCCCACTGTGCAGCTCGCTTGGCTCGTCTTGCATAAAACCATCTGGTCATTCGAACACGTCTCCTCCCAACGGCCGCACTTTAATCTCTCTCCGCTCGGTGAGCACGCTGCCGTCATCCCAATCATCTCTCAACATTCAACCTGGCGCCCTGCTGCTTACTGATGCCTGCTGCACATCCCCCAAACCGATAAGCAAAGAAAGCTCCATCCCGCCGCGTCGCCTCCGCGCACCCTGTTTGCTTAGCGTGTGGACCCTTGATGCGCATGGCGTCAGGAAAGTCATCTGCTTGAGCATCGCATCAACACCACCTGTCGGACCGCACAATCACTTGCTTCTTTCGACACCTTGGCCACCTTGGCTCTTCCTTCATCCTGCCAAGCGCGTGGCCATTAGACTCACCCTGTTTTATATCTATTGATATCCCCGGTTTCCTTCTTCTTCTTCTCCTCCACACCTTCTTGCTTCTCTTTGTTTGACACATTTATACACCGACCATGGCCGTTGCCGGATCGTTCGGAGAATGCACTCGACCTCCAGGAGGCAATGTCATGCAGCCACATATCGACCTCTCGATGGCGGGCACCTCCCAGCTTACCCACCCAAGCAAGATGCCACTGACCCTACTGGACTTGCTGTCCAACTCGATTATCATGCGCCAGACGGCGCCGTACATCCCAGTCTCGTCCCTCTACGCACTATCACGCGCCTCAAAGAGCTTCAGACAAGTCGTCGCCTGTTCGCCTGAAGCAACGCGATATCTCGATCTCTCGACCATCAAAGTAGCTACGTTCGACATCTCCCCCATCGACTCTGGGGGGATCAGTTGGCGTAGTCAGCGCATGGATGAAGCATTGACAGAAGTTGACTTTTACTCTGGCCCGTTGCGAGGCATCATGTCACGGTTGCTACGGCAGAACGTCTTGGGCAACGTGGCAACCATGATCTTGGATGGGTTGACCGTTCCCGCCGAATTTGTTGGCGAGATCATCTCGGAGGACAAGTACAACATCCGTATACTGTCCATACGAGAGGCAAAGCATCTTAACGAGCGGAAGCTCATGCAGGTCCTCAACTACGCTGTGCGACCAACGCGGCCGCCAGGCACCCCAAAGCTAAAAGGACTCTACGTCTTTGGGCCAATGGAAGCACGTCCCGGCCCACTAGAACCTGAGATTGGCAGAAGGAGGTCACCGACGAGATACCCAGATTCATCGCCCGCAGGAGTGATGAATGCACTGGGTGCCAAACTCGGCGCAGAGTGGAACAAGAAGTCGCAAGAGGCGCTCAACAACGAGCTTTGCGGCATTGAGGACAGGTGGTATCAAAAGTCTGGGTCAATGTTCAAGAAGACGCCATTGTCAGACTGGGCTACTACTCTCAAGGCGTGTGAGGGTATTATTCATTTCGATGCGGTCCTCTGCCGCGGGCCAAGACACGATCCGAACAACTTCACGAACCAAGATCCGAACTCTCCTCCGAACCCGCATAACACCTTCTTACTTCCTGCTGTAGCCACGATTGCCCTAGGCCCACACGGCTGCAGCAAATGCAAGTCGTCGCCAGAGGGTCCTGCGATTTTTGGAAAATCACCGTCATACCATTTACCTCTGCTCGCGCCACCGCCTATGCATTCATCCTCGATCCGTGCCGCGCAATGGCCCCATACAAAGGACAGCACAGCAGAGCCTCCACGCCTGTTCGTTCGCTGCAAAGAGTGTCTGAAGCATCGCTGGTGTGAACGATGTGGGAAATGGTGGGATGAGGCATGTTACATGCCTCTCAATACACGAACAGAACTACAGAACCAAGAGTTCATGCAGTGGCAGGTCCTGAGTACGGAGGAACGACCAAAAGAGGACATTAAGGTACATATGGGTCTCTGTGTCGATCATTGCCTGGTTGGCGAACATTATGCATGGAGCTGGAGGTGGCGGTATGTGGGGATGAGTTAAGGACGGACATTGTAGAACCAACCAGGCAAAGGCTTATACAAGAAAGCTCTCATTGCATACGTAAATCATCGTGCAGAGGGATAGGCTGACACCAAATTCTGCTAGATGGGCTCCAAACGGGATTGCTTTGGCTGTGGACAGACAGTACGTCAGAACAACTCTAAGCCTCTATCCGGGGGCTGAAACAGAATGGTTGTGTAAGGCTGACCACGTTTTCGTCCCTAGTGCGCCCCATGCAAGGAATTATACATTCGTGCATGCCAGAGATGCAGGTCCGAATACTGCATTGTCGATAACGACGGGTCTTCCCTTACGGCGGTAAGTGGATGTCAACATCCGAAGCACATGTTTTCATATGACCCGATCTTACCCGGCGCCATCATCCAGCCCCCCTCCCCCCCGTCCCACGTTTGCCAAGTACTCGGACACCTGTTACATGCTATCCTTTCTGCGGCCTCATGCTAATGACTAGGTTCGTCCGGCAGTGCGATTGGTGCAACTATTCCGGTAGACGCACCCTAGAACCGTATTGATCAAATCTCTTGCTTTAGCGACATGCGAAAGACGCATCACCTAGCTCGCGCCATTGCGTGCATAGAATGGGTTCCAGCCAGACCGACGACGGCCACGGACGGCTTTGGCTGAAGTCGTGGTTGGGCTTGCAGGCATGGCATAGCGGTCCAGCAAAATCATCACCTGTGATCAAGATACCCTTGCCTCCTTTTTGAGCGCGAACTGAGCAAAGTAAAAATCAAACAACTCTTGACCTATTCTTACAGATTTTAATTGACGAAGAAGATAGCGAAGGCATTCATCTCAACTCTGACTCGCTCCTACGCTCTTGTACATTAGATAACCGGATTTGGAGGATGTGGTATAGTGGATTGCTAGACTAGCCTTTTAATCAGATGCACCATACTATTCAAACATTTTATGGCTCTTTGCATTCCTTCTCTCAACCTACAGCTTCGAGCTGCCGCCCACAACCCTGATCAATGCCCGTCCATTGCTCAGGCTCTGCTTTCCGTCTGCCTTGGTGACGAACCTGATCTCCTCGAAGCCGTCCTTATCCACAATTCCCGTCCTCCAGATATCAGTCACGAGCTTCGCGCCTGGCTTGACAGGGCTAGCGAATCGGGCTTGGAACTCCTTGATGTTCTTTGGGTCGGAACCGCCAAGCACCTTGAGAAGACCGTGAGCGGTCGAGTTCCACGAGAAAAGACCGTGCATGATGGCACCACCAAAGCCCATTTGCTTGCCCGGCTCGGGGTCGGCGTGCAGGGGGTTGTAGTCACCGTTAAGGCGGTAGAGAAGAGCGGATTCGGGCGTGAGCTGCAGCTCATAGGTGGCATCCGGCTTCTTGCCTGCTGGTGGGTCGTACACTGGGTCCTTCTCGCCTGGGATCATTCTGTGTCAGCGCGCCGTGCGTGTTCAGGAGCCCAGGGGGGGAAAGCAGAAAGGTGTTTGCGAAGTCACTTACCTTTTGGACCGCCCCAGCCACCCTGGCCGACGAAGAAGGCGCTTCCGACGGCTCTCGTGTAGGTCTCGCCCGTCTCCGCGTCGACGAGCCTCTGCTCCGTTTCGACGACGCTGCTCTTGCCCTTGTCGTACACGCCCAGCACCTTCGACCTGATCTCGAAGTGTCGTCCGTGGCTCGACACAGGAATCTGCTTGTAGAACTCCATCTTGCGCTGGCCGTCCAGCACGCGCTTGTGGTTGAACTTGGGCACGCCGGGGATGGGCTGTGCGCCGGACGCCTTGTAGAAGTCGATGACCTCCTGGCTTTCATGCTTGAAGGGCAGAATGATGGGGTACGTGGGGAAAGCGGCGAAGTTGGGGTGCAGCTCGTACAGGAAGTGCAGCTCGTCGGCCGTGCAGCCTATGCTGTTGGCGAAGAGGAGGACATCGCGCTTGAGCCAGGAGACTCGAACCTGGGTTTGTTCGTGAGCGTTGCCATCATAACGCCGAGCATGCGTCGACTTTTGCTTACGGGTGGGTATTCGTGGCCTGCACCTGGACCGGACATTATGTTTTACAACGACTTGGTTGTGGTAGATCGAGCGAAGGTAATATGGACCAGAGGGAAAAGTCAATTGGGGTTGTTTTCTCAGTTAAATGCCGAAAGACTAGAGAGTAATCCGCGTCGGTATGGTGGGGAATCGTTTGCATGTTTGACAAGCTCCACATCTGCCGAGGTCGATCGGCTAAGGTCTGTCACCGAGCAGTCCCTCTCTGTCATTGCACCAGCGGCGGACATACCAAAGGGGGAAACGATGAAAGGCGAACATGGCGTTCAACAAGCTTAAAAGACGCGATTTCTGCTCATATCGCACGGAACCCGCTCTGCCGATTTTTGGGAGGAAGCAGCTTACTCTTTCCAAGGCAGTCTACCATCCGGCATTGAAGCGTGACCTTTCTTTCTGAATGATTGGTGCGTGTGGGGATGAAGAGAGGATCTTATCATCGAGATAAGATCAAAGCTGATGTTTTCATCCCCAAGCACACTTCGACGGAGTGCGCCAGCCAACGAAAAGAAGCTAAAAGAGAGCCATTCATACTTTTTCTTCGACATCAAGATGACTGGATGAGGTGTGCATTTCACGTCGTTGGACCGGAAGCTTTACAGCGCCTTCCTATGTCATTATATGGCTTTAATTATTACGAGTTTTAACGTAGAGCGTCATCTCTGAAACCGTCGGCTGTTGTACATCAATTGGCGAAAGCTCCCCTCTCGATGCAGTTGGATTCCATCTTTGACTTCATTGAAGTTATTTCTCTGAAGCTGACATGTTAACCCACTGAGGAGAAGGGCGCGGACACAATAATTTCTTTGCGAAATTTCTGAAATGTGGCTCGCTTGCACGTTTCCTTTTAATGAAAATCCAAGCCTGTCCAGCATCTGCCGAATCATACTCCCGGATTTTTATCAGATCAAGGTCGAATGTTTTCGATGCATTGCTGAATATCGATCAAATGGTCCGGCAATGTGGTGGTCTGTTGCCGCTCAATCATTCGAGAGCCCACGCGACTTACGCTGTTGATGTTGAGTTGCAGTCAGTATTTGTAACGTTTGACGAGAATCAAGCCAGCCCCGCGTATAGTAGCTGCCTTGTTTGATCTTCGTCCATTCCTACCTTGATGTTTGCACATTGTATTGAAGCAACCAAAGTGCGAACCAGATTTCAGTACATCAATATATGTCAATTCAACGACTCAAAGGCCAACTGGTTCATTGATGCCATATATCTGCAACAAGAAACGAAATTAAGGCAGGCCTCGATACACTACACACTGCACGTTGATTTTTTTTTGGCACTTAGATTTGTCATACTTGAATCTACAAGCCGGATTCAATGATATAGCAAGGAGGGCTACGATATTGTCGCCATTCATCGTAAAATAACGACAACAGTACTAAGCATTCAAAAAATTAAGACGAAGAGCTCCAGATCGCATCGGGTAAAACGGAAAGTAGATGCCCTAGCAATCGAGGCAGTTATGCACCGGGGGAAGCAGTTTCAAAAAATTCTCTACTGAGAATCAAATCTGCAAACCAGTGCTAAGTTCGGTATGAAATATAGCCTAGAGCAATCAAAGATGACGGAGTACATCTCAGACTTGAGTAAAGCTAGCTCAGTTAGTTTTCGCAATGCCATACACATCTTGTTGCCTTATAGCCTTAGGCTGAAAAATCTCTCGTGATCGCGGCATCCGAGACCTTTCCGATCTCAAAACGGTAATGAACTTTTCTAATTTACTCGTTTGTCAATCTTCTTTCCGACACACATGCAACTTGATCTTTATACTATTCAGCAACCCGTCCATTAGTAAAGACGCTAAATCATCGAATGATTTTGTTACGTTGGCACACAACCGCATTGCATATGAACTCGACTTCCACCACCATCTCCTAGTCAAGCATAAAATCGTACGATTCGGAAACTACAGACAAGGCATAGCTCTCTCATAATTACGCTGCTCAACCAGAGCCATCCTGCCTCCTCGGATGCAAAGATGGCTCCAAATGGCGACGGCACATGTGAGGGAACCTGCTCATCTCCTGTGTACATCTCATCTAATCCCTCCGTCACAGACTCTGCGATGCAGACGTCCCCTCTGGACCAGTCTCGGGCGCAGGTCCAGTCCGTCACCAAGTTGTCGACAAGTCCGCACAGCTGCTCATTTAGCAACCGCCCAATCGCCTCTCGACGAAACGCGGAGCATCGTTTCCAATGCTGGCGAAGGTAGCCAAGATGTAAATCGGAGTTGGCGGAAGTCAGCAATCTGGTACAGAGTGCGAGATCATGAGATAGAAAAGCCACTTCGCGATCTTAGCTATTACTCGCGTCTACCGCATTTTCCGAAGCCAGAGAGCTATGGCGATTTGGCTAAGGAAATCTTCGATTGTCCACCTCGCGCAGAGGTCATGTCTGCTGTGACTGCATCACTAAAATCTCGACATATCCTGAGCGAGTGGAAAGAGTTGTCGAGGCGGCCGGAACGGATTATTTGGCGCCACAACTTCCTAATTCAAATTGGCAAGGACAAGGTGCAGGTTGTTGGTGAAGGCATTACTCCAGACGCAGCTTATGCTGCTGCATTCCTGAGCCTCGTTTACCGACTACATGTGCTTGGCATGTTAAAGGATGTGTTTGGAAAGGGTGTCTCCAAGGAGGTTTTGGATGTTCAGAAGCATGAATTTGAGTGGAACCCTTCCGATGTTGCTGCCAAGCTGCACATCCACAACTTCGCTGCACGATATCTTCGCACACCGCAAGTCATATTCGAGGATCACCACAGTGGGACTATCAAGGCCACAGTTGCTATACCGGATACGACTTATATTGCGAGCGCATGTGCAGGAGATCGCAGGGAAGCTGAATTCCTTGCTTATGCAGCGCTGAAGCACGTGATTCAGGTCGATCTTGGTCGAGACGGTCATTGGATCGACTTGCAAGATAATGCTTATGTCAATCTTGACAATTCGTCGAGCATTTTGGACCTCTACAAGCTCAAAGAACGATACGGGCATTATCAGAGATTGGACGAGTGTGTTCCTGGTCCACGATCTTCGACTTGGACAGCCTCTCGTCTATATTGGGACAACAGACCCATCTCAGAGTTTCATGAAATGCCCACTCGCAGGGATGCCATGAAATTGGCTGCTCTTGAGGCTGCGGTTCGGCTTGTTCGACGCCAGCCTGCTTTGTTTGATGAATTCCTGGTCATGTCAAAGCAGAATGCAGGATTTATTCCTAAACGTGTATCACCCACCTTTGCTTCCCTTAATCCCGCCGTTGTCAACGCATTATCTGAATGCGTCGAAGCTGCAGATGACATGGATCTGGCATCGTTCCAGCTGTCAAAATACACCCCTGGCTACAAACCAGTCATAGGTCGTCGAAGAGGACGAGTAAAGGCTACAGCGGGAGACCGATACCACAGTATCGCGCAATCACTGGCGGCAAGAAGTGATGAGCTAAGGCTGCAACAAGAATGGGATCGAGAAAATCCGGAGTTCGCTGAAAAACTCGCCGCTCGAGCCCGCTTACCTATTTACCAGCACAAGGCTCAAATCATTGCTATGGTGAAGAATCATGATCAGTGCATCATTGTTGGATCAACAGGTAGTGGAAAGAGCACACAAGTTCCCCAAATCATCCTTGATGATGCAATTGCTGAAGGTCGAGGAGCATTATGCAACATAATGTGCGTCCAACCTCGTCGGCTGGCATGCGTTGCTTTAGCCTTGACCGTTTGCAATGAGAGAGAAAGAGAGTTGGGTGACGTCGTTGGATACCGCATTGGCGGAGACTACTTCAACTACAGTAAAAGAGGCGGAAGTATTACGTACTGCACAACGGAGCTCCTCGCGAACGAATTGGAAAGAACGGAAGATGAGTTGCCTCACAACTTGTCTCACATCATCATTGATGAGATTCACGAGCGTTCCGTTCACCTTGATCGCCTTCTATCAACCATCAAGATGACATTTTCGAAACGCTTAGCTATGGGTCTGCGGGTGCCGAAACTTATACTCATGAGCGCAACGGTTGAGAGCGATCTTTTCGAACGGTATTTTGAAATGATTAGCCAAGACGGTACAATAATTCGGCCTCCCTATCTGAATGTACCTGGTCATATGTTCAAAACAGAGACAAAGTTCTTGGAATCTTATGCTCACCATCTTCCTCCGGAGATATACCAAGCCGTGCAGCGGATGGATTTGCACCAGAGTCCTGTGGATAAATCACACAGCTTCTTGGAACCTGTCGTCGAAAAACCGAAACAGGTTGTTCAGTGGGACAGCTTGTTTCAACAAAGCAATGGAAAGCTTGCCAACGATGACAATATTCTTGCAGTCGCCGCAGCTATTGTTCATATTGTGGAAACGACTCGTGGTGGCGCTATCCTGGCGTTCGTCCCAGGTGCACAGGAAATTCGGCGAGTTCATCGCATCCTTCTCGACACCAAACGCGTAAATTTCTCCGATAAAAACCGCTTTGAGATTCTCATGCTTCACCGTTCAAATCCAGCCCATCTGGTTGCCGCCTTGGACACGGTTCCGAAGGGAGTCAGACGCATCATGATTGCAACTAATATAGCAGAATCGTCCATCACATTTCCCGACGTCGAATTTGTGGTCGACAGTGGCCTACAGCGAAATGTCAGCGATTCGGTTTTTGGAGATATGCAAATGCTTCGAGACGAACGTATCAGCAGATCCAGTGTTCTTCAGCGAGCAGGCAGGGCCGGAAGAACCAAGCCAGGACAATATTACAGTGCTCTTACAACAGAGGAAATGCAATCATTGGACGTGCTTCCAAATTCAGAAGACATGGACAGACATCGATTGGAAGGCCTGTATCTCCGAGCAAAAATTCATTTCCCTGCGGTTTCAGTACAAGAATACTTCAGCAGCTATCTGAAGCCTATACCGTCAACGAAAGTTCAGGCAGCTGAAAGCTACCTTCATAATATTGGGGCACTTGACGCATCGGGAGACGTCTCGCTGATTGGCTACTTTCTCTACCGGACAACGCTTGCCCCGTGCTTTGCTCGCGTGGTCATGCTTGGCATCCTCTTCCGCTGTCTTGATCGGGCAGTTGTGCTCGCGAACTTAATGGCTCTTAGATCGTATCTCTTTGGGGACAGTCGATTTGACAGCAAATCGCCTTCTGAAAGGAGAGCGACTGCTGAACAATACGCGGGAAACATGGAAGGCGATCTAATTGCACAAGTTCGAGCATATGAAGAGTATACGGCGATTCAACGTACAGATACAAGCGCCGTACGTGAATGGGCTGAGCAGCGACAACTGGTTGTTGAATACTTTGACCAGCTTCAGGTCCGCGTTGACGCCACGCGAGATGTCCTTCGCAAGGCGGGTTTTTACACTCATAGATGGGGTCACGACATCAATGCATCAGCCAACAACGTCACATTACTCAAACTGTTGATTTGTGCCGGCTCTTACCCAAATGTTGCCATTCATCAACGAGGACCAAACTTTGTCACACATGAATCCCTTGTCGTAAAGCCAGCGCCCGCTTCTGTGGCCTTGCCGGGCGACTACACGAAACGAGAGACTTACGATAGCATTCATGAAGGTCTTACGGGCGCTATTTTCTGCTACAAAGACGTCTTTGTAGGCAGGCGAGGTGCCAACAAGTATTACATTGCAAATCTCACGCCCATATCTCCGCTCATGCTTGCGCTGTTCAGCAGCAACGTCAAGCCAGCACCCCAGAAGCACAACCAACTCATAATTGATAATTTCATTCCACTAAAGTTTGCGGGAGATGCAAGCGCGTCGCGCATCTTTTTGGATTTCAAGAAAGTATTTGATACTGCGCTGTTGGCCGGTATGCAAAATATCTGTGAGATATGGCCAACGGATCGGCGCAAAGTCCTGCTCACTGATCTGTCTGATGTAATTCTGACAGCAGTGCAAGAGCTACTCGAGTACGAGGAGGGACAGGCAAGACGCAGGGCACGAGACGTTGGGCGATTCTCCCTCGGGCCCGAGAAAGAAGCTTGGGGTGACGACGTCGCTTCTGAAGAGATGAAGAAGACACCTGGAGTCCCATCTCAGGTCTCTCGACTGCATAATCACCTATACGATAGGACAGCTCTCGATTCCAGGGGCTTTGGAGCCAATGCGGCAAAGGCTACAGTGACTTGGCGCCCTGATGCATTTGATGATGAAGATATTGAGGATTTTACCGAATTAGAGGGTGATTTAGACCACCGATAGACGTTTTCTGCGCCGTCCAGCCCATTGCATACTGTACCAAATGTCATCCTATCTTGTACAAATACTGCCGACGCGAGAGAAAAATTCTTGTACAATTAGACGACAACGAAATTTTATTCTACTCCTGACCCTTGCTTCAAAGCTAAGTCGAAATCATTGATTAGGATGCGTGCGGCGATGAAACTGAAAAGGTTTGCTTCATCACGACTCGATGAAAAGTACCAAAATAGATGGTCACAGTGGGGATGGTTACAACTGAACTTGAGAATTTGCGACGGGAGGCGACCTGCGTCGATCCCATGATTGGTGGGAATAGGAAAAGTTGACACATGAATTTCACGAGCGTTCTCTGCTAGCCTGAATAGGTCTCTCGGTCCACAGCGTCGCAATGCCCCATGAGTAAGCTACACGCATCGTGGCCACGACGTAAGGATCACATATGCTTCTGTCTTCTGGGTTAAGTACTTGTTAACACACTATACATGATCAATTCAGAGAAGCAAGCACGATATTCGATCATAGGGTCTGACTCTCGTTAATTAATTCACTGCTCGCGCTTTCATGGACGAACATCCCCACCAGGATTCAGGACATGAACTTCATAATCTAGCCTCCTCTGACCTCTCAAACTCTTCTAATCAACTAGCGGATGAATCAAAACGGTCTGTGAGAATCAACAGCCATGCCGCAGTGATTCCACCACCAGAAAATGTGTCCCGCACTCAACAAGACGATCTTGAGAGCACGGTTACCAGCCAAGATGAGACATCAGCTAATGCTGAAAGCCTCTGGAGGGCGCACACAAAAGGCGAACCGGTTGGCGATCATACTATAGAAGCTCCCTTTGCAGATAGCGAGAAATACTCTGTGTCAAGCAGTACACAGGGAGGGATCTTTTATCAGTTGCTCCAGGCTTACAAGAACCCTGACCGGCGTGCGAGTGACAGCCCAGTTGCATCGACTCCTCCTAGTCCTCGCAACAGACCCGGTTCGTCGGGTAGATCAACGCCTCGCAAGAAGTGGTACGAGCATGAGAAGAGCGGTACTTCTCACGAGACACTTGCTACCCTTGTTGGAGCGTCCAAACAGCTGGCCAATCCAAACAGCAAAGACCCAAACTTGGATGGAAAGCCGCGTCTCCACCACAAACGTAATAGTAGCGGGAACATCATTGCGAAAGCCCTGAAACCGAAAGAAGACCAGGACACAAAGATAAAGTTCCATGTCGCAAGCATTCTGAAGCGACAGCAGTATTTGATTCGAATGTGCCGCGCCATGATGCTTTATGGAGCTCCAACTCATAGGCTTGAGGAATCTCTAGCGCAAAGTGCAAAGATTCTCGACATCAACAGCCAGTTCCTCTACATACCGGGATGCATGTTCATATCTTTTGACGACTATTTGACTCACACCGCCGAGGTCAAAATTGTTCGATGCAATCAGGGCGTCAATCTTTCGAAGCTCAAGGACACACACGAAATCTACAAGGAGGTCCTCCACGACATTATAGGGCTTGACGACGCATTGTCTCGTCTTGACGAGGTCATAAACGCGAAAGACAGATATCCTCTCTGGTTAAACGTCATCATGTATGGACTCGCCAGCACTGCAGTTTCTACGTTCTTCAAGGCTCGACCCATCGACCTGCCGATTTGTTTTCTCCTTGGGTTGCTTCTGGGCATCCTGCAGCTTGTGGTTACCCAAATTTCAAAAACGTACAGCACGATCTTTGAGATCACCGCGACTATCCTAATCTCCTTCCTTGCCAGAGCTTTTGGAAGCATACGTGGTGGTAGCGTTTTCTGCTTCTCAGCTCTCGCGCAAAGCGGAATCGCCATGATCCTCCCCGGATTTCTTGTCTTGAATTCCGCTTTGGAACTTCAATCAAAAGCAATTGTCCCAGGCTCCATCAGGCTCGTCTATGCTATTCTCTACAGCTTGTTCCTCGGCTACGGCATAACAGTTGGCACAGCCCTTTACGGAGCCATGGACAAGAATGCGACCACAGCAACGACCTGCGAAAATCCTCCATCTTCTTACTGGAACTTTCTTTTTGTTCCCCTTTATGTCGTATTCGCTTGCTTCACCCTGCAAGCGAAGTACACTCAGATGCCGGCCATGGTCCTGGTTTCATTTTGCGGTTATGTTGTCAACTTTTACAGCAACATGAAATTTAGCGCCTCTGCTCCTATAGCATACACGTTTGGCGCGTTCGCTGTCGGAGTGATGGCAAACCTCTACAGCCGAATACGCCATGGAGTAGCTGTGACCATTCTCCTTCCAGCAGTCTTCGTACAGGTTCCAGGCAGCCTTGCATCTAGTGGAAGCATTGTAGCTGCTCTCAACACTGCCAACTCTCTCATCAGAGGATCTGAACAGTCTACAGTAAGTAAATTTGTGATCAGCAGGATGTTAAATTCAAGCGCTTTTTGAAGGAGTTCAAATGGGTACTTGATTTATTCTCTGATGCTGTTCTCCTCCCAGTCATAATAACTTTTTGCCAAAGACGTGGCTTGCAACTGCTATCATTAAACTAGAATCTGTTATTTGATTGCGAGCTTTTACTAACATGAAAATAGAATTCCAGTGAGAATCTTAATTCGCTCAACGCTATCGTCTTCAACTTTGCGGGAGGAATGATCCAGATCTCACTGGGGATCACAGTTGGCTTATTCTTCTCTACGCTGCTCGTATACCCTCTCGGAAAGAGACGCAGTGGGCTTTGGACGCTTTAATTTTTGTGCAAGGGGATGCATATTCACACCTCCCATATCTCGTGAGCACGTCGGTCGTAATATTCAATACGACGAAGCCTGACGAGACTTTTTGGCTCCCCTAAAGCTGTTAGACAGCCTCCATTCATGTTGAGTTGGCTCAAATTTATTGCCTGAGGTTGTTTCTTACACGCGCCCTGATTTCAGCCTCTATAGATCGAAAGGCTAAACGTCGAATTCAGACGTGCTATTGCGCTAGAAACGCGCCTCAGCCTGAAAGTTGAGACTGAGCGCCGTTTATTGTACAAATAACTTGAACCGCTGACTGTTGACGTAAGCATTGCAAACTGAGCATGACTGTAACATATCGATTCACTTGATATTAAAGATCGATGTCACACCAAGATTCTTCAGGTGTTCAGTGAGGCGTATCCGTAGGTTCTGCCCGGCAGAATCTTCAGTAATTTCTATTCCACAGCGTGGCAACTCTTCTGTTCTTTGATCTTTCAGGAAACTCCGAACAATTTGTCCATCCATTAAGCCATCAATAGCGCAGTCTCCAACATATGCGAAATGGTCCCCTAAAGGCCGAAGCACGTGCAGGACTGGTGATCCCAAAAGACATTTTACCTCATCACCGCATTTCAAACTTGGGGGTCCCAGACCAACACGACCGTCCAAAGTACAAAAGACTCGCCGACTTCTACTCCACCACAGAAGATGTTCAACAACCCGTTTCTCATTTCCCGGCAGCGTTTTGATCGTACCACGCAACAGTCCACCCAACATCTTGATCAAAGGTTCACGGTGCCATTCGTTACTACCTCGAAGTTTCTGCAAAAAAGGTATCCAGCCTGCGAATAAAGCATTGGCAACGTCTTCAGCGTTTTCCTCCGCAGATTTCTTCTCGCGAAGGCTAACTACATCGGTAGAGAGGAGGAATTTACTCAAGGCATCAGTATCAATCCAACCCGCTGCCCTTGGATCGGAAATCTGAGACGAAACTACGCCAACTGTTGCGACACCGATGCCGTGTAAACTTAACACGCCAGGATTGGAGGATTCCTCAAAAGCTGCCGCGGTGTCATAGGAAGCCGCGTTGCCCCAACACACTTGTGTTAGGACCGAATCTCTTTCCAAGTTCATCGCCCACGTACATAACTTGTCTTCGCCTTCGGCTGGTGTAGCATATCCAAGGTATTGCAGCTTACACGTATTTGTGAGACAATAGAGTGTAGCGTCCCGATACACTTCGATGACGGACTTTGTATAATCAGGCAACACAAGAGCAGGTATTTTCTCCGCGTTGCCTTCACTAGTCATCGAGAGGAGTGCAAAGATTCGGTCGCGGGCATCGCGGCAGTCAAACCAAATGCATTGAGTGAGCATTTCCCACACTGGCCTCGGCTTTTTGCCCGTTCTAATTCGCCATACATGATCCTTTCGAAACATGTCGTCAATCGCCCAAAACGCCTTCTGCGATTTGTCGTCTAGAACATCGAAAAACTTGATGCGGCTGAAGTTGCACACAGCTGCTTCGAAAACATGCTGGTTGAGACGATAGCGTCCAATGTACATGCGAACGTCTGCAGCGAGCGCGAACTCTTGAAGCACCCACAGCCTTGTGAACCATTGCACGAGAAAAAGATCGCGTAGAGGCCTCCATTCCGGCGAGTCTCTGTCTGGAAACCCTTTGATTTCTTCCCTGGAGAGCTTGTGATCCCAATACCCGTAAACAGTTCCGTGTCGGAGCTTACGCTGGACGGGCCCAAGAGCTGCTAGGCGAGAGAGCAAGTCTGCTGCTGCTGGCATGAAGAAATCTTGGGTCCCTAGCCAGATGATGACGCACTTGGCTTTGCTGAAGATGTTGCCCATCATCCCAACCTGATGTCCTCGTTCGATGCTGTCATGTTGATTTATGCACAGCGCGTCAATCCACAGGCGTCCCCTGGAGATGCTCTCATTTGACACGTCCGACAGAGTCTTGTTGCTGAGTGAGCTTGGTCCATGCAATTGGTTTGAATTCCACTGCCGAGAACGTAAGCGCAGGAGTGCGTCGCGTAGATTTTGCGTGACTGAAACCTGAGAGCCATTACAGATGATGTAGGCGGTGGGATCTGGCCTGCCCCAAACATACGATAACGCCTCATAGCTGGGCGCAGCATCAAGACAACTGTACACCTCAAGGGAGCAAATAATGGGGTCCTCCACCTCTCCAGGTTCGATTTGTAGCAGCCTGATCGCGTTCTTTCCCGGAAGCGCTGAATAAATGCTATCTTTACTCATGATATCGTCCAAAGCCATAGGGCTTTATAAATTGTAAAAGGAAGATTCTCTCGTCCTGGCCCCATCAGAGACGGCACAACATGGAGAGCGTGGAACTTTCCACATGCCTCGTAAGTGTACGAACTTTGGTGTCTATTGATATGCCACAAGTTCTATGACTCAATCTCGATGGCCAGGGCCAGGGCTAAAATCTATTCTCGAGCACGAACTTATCTTGAGCCTAATGGTATGTACAGATTCGCTATTGCTTGGAGAGTGATGTGCTCTGTACATGAATGATAAAAAAAACGGTGTGTTGAATCATGCGGCTGTAAGGGGAAATTGACAAAAAAAACCGACACCGATGGGACTCGAACCCACAATCTTCGCCAGACTCCAACTTCGCTGCGCGGGAAGAAACCGGAAAGCGACGCCTTACCATTAGGCCACGGTGCCAATGAGACGAAGTGCTACTTCGTCTGTGACCATAGGATAGCACATAAGAAGGAGTTTTGCACATTTTGCATTTCAAACTCATCTGTAAAAGGCGGATGTCGAATTTTTTTCTTTACATTTCGAAACAGCTAAGCCGTAACGAGAGATCTTTACGATAAGCTGAGCTTGGCGCGCGGCTCACGTGACGTTTGCCAGCCAAGAAATCTTGCTTTGCTACGTCCGTTGAACCGCTTCGACGTAGAAAGTTGCGAATCCTGCGATAGCGCCTGCTCCGCTTTAATGCGCAATCTGCCCTCAGCCACTACTTCCACTCTGCGTCTTTGATTTTGAATCAAGGCCTAACCTGCTGCTGATTCAGGTTCGTGCGCTGTTGCGCCGACTCCACCGTCGTCCCTACTGCAAGGCAGACGCAGGAACAAGACAATTGACTGTCGGTTCGACTTCTTCAGCAACAAACTTGGTTGCAAAGACTCTAGAGGCTAACACTCTTCTTTAAAAACACACTGACAGGCACGAGCTCGACGTCGATAGCATCAAGATGGGCTCGTCGTCGGAGTCGGAGGGAGAGATAATCGAGTCGCGGGAGCACACCAAGGCAATTACGGGCCCATACATTACCACCAAAGACCGCACCATTGACCGTCGATCCAACAGTGCCACGCCGTCTGCCTCAAGGTCACCGCCGAGGCAGTATTCTCGCCGCGACGATCGCTCACCCTCGCCATATCGCCACTCGCGAGGTGACAAACGCAAGCGAAGTGATAAACCTCTTTACGATGCGCGAGATGCGCACGATCGTCGTCGCTATGACTCTCGCACACGCCGCACGTACCATGACCCGGATGAGCCTAGCGAGTTCGGTGGCTTGCGTAATGGATATAACAGCTTCCGTATGAGTGGAGAGCGCAGGCATGACCGCAAATACAGAGCCTCTTCCCGTGAGAGGGACCGAAGTAGATCGCCATGGCGCCCAGGGAAACCCAGCAGCCGTGACACTCAGCAAAGCAAGAGCAAAGATAAGGCTTCTCGCAATGAAAGTGAAGAACCCCGCAGTCGTGAGTCAAGCAAGCAACCTCCATCTTCGGTAGCGGCGGAAGAGATGACCGAGCCTGAGGCGAAGCGTGTGAAGTTTGACAATGCAGCGAAGCCTCCGGCAGAAGATCCAGTTCCTTTGGTCGACCCAGAACCTTTGGACGAAGAGGCTGAGATAGAACGAAGACGTCGCGAGCGTCAAGCTAAGAGGGAAGCACTCCTGAATAAGACTAAGCCGTCATCTTTGCTCACGCAAGCTTTGAATGTACCTACTCCAGCAGATTCTGTGCCAGCCACCCCGCCAATGGACACACCGTCTCGCGAAAGCCGTGCAGGTCAGTTTATGCAGCCTTTAGAGAGTCGGAAGAGGCTAATGGTCGACGTAGTCACTCCTACTATTTCAAACCCGTCAACACCACGTCATGATTCAGCACCGAACTCACCTCTGCGAGCCGAGGAGCTCGCGAGGCAGCTCGAAGGACTTGGAGATGATGACGGCGAAGAGCAATCAGCAGCTATGTATGACCCAAATATGGACGTCGATGAGGACAGAGCTAGGCACGAAGCGGAGCGTACACGCAATGGGGAACTGCCCGCTGGCGCCTACGATGAAAGAAAAGACAAAGACCGCAAAGATGTCCCTGTAGCAGAACTGACGGAACAAACCAAAGCCCCAAAAATCCCTACAAACGATATGTTTGCTGACGACTCAGACGATGACATGTTCGCCGTGGGAGACAAGCCACTTGAGAGCACGAATGCTGTAAAGCCAGAGCCCATGTCTGCACAAGGCCGTGCTCTGGCCGCTGACTTACACGACAATTGGGATACCCCTGACGGCTTCTACAAGACCATTGTTGGTGAGCTAATCGACCATCGCTATGTTGTGAAAGCAGCTTTGGGTAAAGGCGTCTTCGCGACCGTTATCCGAGCTCAAGACACGCAGTCGAAGAAGCTTGTCGCCATCAAGATCGTCCGCAACAATGAGGCCATGCGTAAGGCAGGCATGAAGGAGATCGACATACTTACCAAACTTGCTCAAGCCGACTTGGATGACCACTTTCACATTGTGCGTTTGCATCGCCATTTCGTCCACAAGAATCATCTTTGCATGGTCTTTGAGAACTTAGGCAGCAATTTACGCGACCTTGTAAAGAGTTACGGTCGAAAGACAGGACTCGAACTACAGGTCGTCAAGTCCTACGCCGTGCAAATGTTCAAGGCTCTTGTACTTCTTCGAAAATGCGAAATTCTGCATGCTGATTTGAAACCCGACAACATCCTGAGCGATGCGGGCACAGGCAAAAAAATCAAAATTGCAGATCTCGGGTCAGCAACTGCGGCCTCTGACAACGAAATTACCCCATACCTTGCCTCTCGCTTCTATCGTGCTCCAGAAGTGATGCTTGGTATTCCACCGCAGTATTCTATCGACATGTGGGCTATTGGCTGTACTCTATTTGAACTCTATACCGATGCCATTCTTTTCGTCGGCAAGTCCAACAATGAAATGCTCAAGGCTATCCAAGAGTGTCGTGGAAAGATATCTAAAAAGGTCATTCGTCGTGGGACTGATGAACTCAAATATGCACACTTCGACGCCAACCTTGAACTCTTCGGCAGTGTTGAGCGTGTTGGCATTCCGCCCAAGGATACAATACGTTGGATCAATTTTGGGAGTCAGCCCGTTCCGGGCAAGGACATTAAGACGAGATTACTGCGCGCAGCAAATAAGAAAGGTACTACAAAAGCAGATCAGCTCAAGGAGCTCGATGATTTTCGCGATTTGCTGGATAAGTGCTTAAAGCTGGATCCAGAGGAGAGAATCACGCCCAGGCAGGCTCTTGCTCACCGATTCTGCAGTGGAAAGTCCACTGCTACAATGACCGGCAAAGCAGGTGGCAGATATTGAAGGGCTACAGCTGTGAGGCAGAGCCAGAACAATGCACTTCACAGATTTAGGGCCGGTTGATTTCAAATATTATGAGCATGGCTAGAGTTCGTATTCATTCCATGCGCATGAGAGAGTGTGTTGAGTCCATAGCATAGCGTATAGATGCTTAACAAACAATACCAGCAACTACATGCCCAGCGATTATGTGGTCGAAATTTCGTTTCTGTTTGCTTATGACATTCGCATGTCACGTGGATCATTCGGTCAAAACGCATCAAAGAAATTCCTTTGAGTTAAAAGGTCAAGCGGAAATCTTGTGGATAGTAGCGGCGTGGCTGCCGACGCAATACCAGAAAACAGCTCGTTGTGTTCAAAAGGGGAATAGAATGAGTAGTTGACCGTATGGTTTAGAGATGGGAAATGATTGGGAAAAGCATAATTGCACGGGCAACTTCGAAACCATTGATGAACAAACTAATCTTCCATGACGGTGCTGTTTTCACAAAAGTACTCATTGACATGCATTGTCGTCTTGAGCAGCAATGCAGCTAGTGCAGCTGCAGGAGTCTTTAAGTTATCTTGGATGTCTTCCGTGCTCGTCAGGTTTCTGTTTAGAAGCCGTTCATCTTCCGCAGCGAGATCAATATCCATAAGATATGCATGATAGTGTATGCCATTCTGGTTCTCGAGCTCGCGCGTGATAACGCGGAAGTTATTAAGCGCCACTGTGGGCCACACCAAGCAGGCGTTGTCTGCAAAGCTTGCGTTGGCGTCGGTCATGCTACAAAGAGATAGGTGCCTTACCGATGATCTGCTGACGGAAATCGACGATATGGATGGGTGCCACATCTCGATTGGTGCTGGGGAATGTGTCGGAAATATGAGCCACTGTACGAATCAATTTCTAGATTGAAGACAAACTTCGCGGGGATGCTCACTGCTGATTCACCAGTCCGTTTCTTGATCCCTTTTGTGTCACCAATGATTCTGGTAACACGCTGTGGGTTTCCAATTTAGATCTCAGGTTGGGAAGCAGTGTTTTGGGGGATCTGGAATTCACCCGAACGGCAAAGTCACGATCAAGGAGAGAGTTTGCAATGTGCGCGTTGGGCAGACCCCCAATGATACACTGCCGAAGCGTGCTACGTCGGCATGAGCATACTTAAGTACTGCTCTGCTTCCATTATTTGGCAAGGAGAGACACGTTGAATCCTGGATCGAGCCAACAAGCATCATGGAAGTCGAATCTGCCTTTAGAGCCTGACGAAGGAATGGTAGGCAATGATTCCAGCACTGCTGAAGAGGTACCTTGGGGGTTACCAGAGACAATAAGAGCACGGCCACGACAGGCTACGCCGCAGTTTCAATTCCAGAGTCGAAGTTCAGGTGAAAGTCAGGCTACGAGACGATGCTCTGTTGTGCAAGGGTGAGGCGGTTTGGGCGCGTGGAATTGACATCATGCTCGGGCGAAATCTTGGCAGCGAGCCGTACGCGTCCGTCGGCAGCCACGGCTCTTGCCAAACCTCGCTCAATAATTATGCGTTCATTTTCGAGAACAGCCTCTCGAGTGTAACACTCTTGGACGCCTCGCATGTTATGCGCGACCGAGAATTCTAAGAAACACTGCCGTCATGCCACAGCCGCCCGCGCATCGATCCCGTGGCTTCGCAAGCGAATGGGAGCCATTGCGAAGTCATAGCGCTCTGCAGCTCGTGGAGTCGAGGATCTCGGGACCATTCAACTTCTTAAACCCTACCCGGGCGCATTTTAAGCATGTGCAGTCCAAAGACGAAGATGATGGCTCCAACGACGAAGTGGAGAACAAGGACGCTGGTCGTGAGATGGCACAGCCATCCAACAAGCAAGCGCCGGCCGCACAGGTCGAGTACCGCTGGACGTCGAGAAATAATCGCAAGGGAAGACATCAACTCGTGACAACTCCCGCCAAGGATCTATCCGAAGCGAAGTACCTCGTCCCTGAGAAAACAAGTTCGCCGAGGATTGTCCTGCGCACGATCGGGAAGATGCTGACACATTATCCGTATTGGGATATCTCATGGCTAGTTGCATTCATATTTACCTGGGGATCTATCATATGGGTAACCAACCCAAAAATATACCGTCATCAACACAAACTGATCTTTTTTTTTTCTGCAGGTCATCAATGCCTTCTTTGTGTGGTTGCCGTTGGAGAAGCCATCGACGGAATTCAAAAATGAAGTTCTCACAGGTGGTGGAATCACGGCCTTTATTGGCGCTACCGTCTTTGAATTAGGCTCTATTTTCCTAATGCTGGAGGCTGTAAACGAAAATCACGAGGGCTGCTTTGGCTGGGCCGTCAAAGAAGTAATTGACGGCAGAAGGAAAATCTTGGACCTCAGGCCAGGTCGTGACACTTGTACCCATCATCATCCAAACAGGAAAAATCTATTTGGAAAAGGCTACACCAACAATCATATGCGGTAAAACGTACAGCATCCCTTGTCGATCAACGCTAATGAAGGATGGCAGCTCTAGTGACGAAGAGAATTCAGTCCCAACAATGGCAAATAAACGAAGTTGGACATGGTGGCCAAGTTGGAACGATTTGAAGACACATTATTTTCACGAGCTTGGCTTCCTCGCATGCTCCGCACAGATGTTCGGGGCTACGATATTCTGGATTTCGGGGTTTACAGCTTTACCGGGCATTTTGAATCACTTGTCTCCCGGGCTTGAGAACGGTATTTACTGGACGCCACAGGTCATCGGCGGCAGTGGATTCATCGTTTCTGGCACGCTTTTCATGATCGAAACGCAAAAGAAGTGGTACATGCCAGCGCTAGACACTCTGGGATGGCACATCGGCTTTTGGAATTTAATCGGAGGTGTCGGGTTTACTCTATGTCCAGCCTTTGGTTACGACACCCGAAGCTGGGCGCAATATCAGGCTAGCTTATCCACGTTCTGGGGTTCTTGGGCATTCTTGATCGGTAGTCTGATCCAACTCTACGAGTCGCTTCAGAAATATCCGGTTGAAGTGGTGAAGAATTTCAACGGAGGCCCTTCAGATCTGCGATTACAGGCTGATCAGGATCAGGGGGGGGAAAAGCAGGCAGCGACCTAAATGCAATGCCCTTTCATGGACCCTGGATTGCAAAACTTGATTATTTTCTAATACCTTTCGATAGTTTGGTGGAGATTGAGAGAGCTTCACGTCCACAGCCGCCCATATCAACACATAGTCGTTGCATGACCACGCGCATAATGATGAAGATACTAGCAGGCTCGAATTGTGGTATATGTAGGGGTGAGCAGGTACTTCTTATTGATGCAGGCATCTTTACACGTCGTATTTGGTTACAGGTGAAGTTTGAATATCTTACCAACAGATGGGGGCTTGAGACAGCTGCGAGCCACATTCCGACCGTTCTAGCCTCCCTGAACAGTCGGTGGACGTTGAAAATCAGGCCGATGAGCTTGGATCAGCACGCAATCACATTATTCATCTTTTGTCTAAGGCACGTAATTATGTGGTATTCGTTATCGGTGAAAGCGTCTTGTCGCGGCCCAGCGTCTAGGCCAACTGCTAGTCCATAACGTTGGGTCTACCAAGATTTATCTCATCCTTACCTGTTTTGAGTGATGTATTCACTTGGACTTCACTTTTTCGTAAGATTGTCAGATACGGAAAGAAAAAAAAATTTATAACAAGCACATAAGGAGCTTGAAACCTCTCCACATACATAAGGCATCCACATTCCACTGACTCCACAGCGCTCCTTAGGCTCAGTACAGTCGCAATTGCAGAAGCCCTTTACAAAACACTTCATATAAGACAAGCGCGCCTCAAATCAATTGCAACCGCGATGCATTCGACTCTTGAAGCGTCATCTAGCAACGAGGTATCGCCACAGACCGTCACAGCGAAGGCACCAGTTACCAAACCAATCATGCTTGCTCACGGTATATTATCGTGCGCCGCATTTGGCTTCTTCTTCCCAGCAGGCAGCATTTTATTGCGCGCTCTCCGTGGCAAGCAGGTGCCACGCATCCACGCGTATTGGCAGACAATGTCATGGATTGTGGCCATCGCAGGTTTTGTCACCGGCGTCTATATGTCGGCTCACGGGGGGTAAGTGCAAGATCCTTCTGACTTTCGCAAATAGCCCTTTCGTGCCTACCTGCAAGATACCGGAGCGAGCGACGAGCAGTCAAGAGCCAGTGCCACGTCGAGCGAGCAAATGAAACTGAGCGACCACAAGTTTTACGGTCGGTAATTTGCGGGACACAAAAGAGCTTTATACTCGGTAGCGAGTTCCAAAGCATTGAACGAAATTCACGAAAACTCAACATTCTTGTTGTTCAGCGGTATGTTTGAATTCCGTCCATGTGTTAACCATTATGCAGTCACGGCACATTCGTTTCTCCAAACGGCCACAAGCAAATCGGCCTTGTCGTCATCATCATAATGACTCTTCAGCCTGTCATTGGCATAATGCACCACATGATCTTCAAAAAATCCGAGAAGAGCACTATTTACGGTTACGTTCACCGCTTCCTCGGTCGCGCTGCACTCATCATGGGTGGCATCAATATCGGTCTCGGTATCCAACTCGGCCACGCTACTCTCCAGCGGACGGTTGCGTACTCTGTCATTACTGCTTTCTTCTTCGGTGCCTACTTCGCTGTCACTTTACTCTTTGGACCTGAGTCAAGGAGGTGGAAGTTCTTAGTTGCTACTGGCACGGCAAGGAATGACAGCTGCAATGACCCTGATCGTTCTCCAAGCAATTCTGGAAAAGGAGGTTATCAACTTTGATTTACCGAGACGGCGGCTCTTACAGCCAGCGGTCTAAACTTCCTTCAAAGTCTAACATGGACTTGCACGATCAATTCACGTAGGGGAATATTAAACTCGAGTCAGCATGTCTTAAAACGGTATATGTATATATAAGCTCACTACATAGCAGACATGTGTTTGCTATGCACGCAAAGACGATGATTGAAATTGGAATGGTGATGAAGTTAATTGGAGGCTGATTCATGGAGCCTTGCAGCGAAAGCGAGCGAGCTTCTCTGCAAGGCCAACTTTGTGTAAGCTAGGGGCTTGCAATAGCGAAGTTGTGGTAAAATGGCGAAAGGATCAAAATTTTTTCAAGAAGCCCATGGCCTTATTCAGAACCTTTTCCACTCCGAAATCATGGGGAGCATATTCCATTCTGCCTCCAGGATATCCATGCACTCCCCCAGGTGCCAGATAGTGTTGCACGTTGTCCACGAGCGGACCCACTTCCCCCATCCAAGGCCCGTCTTGGGTCCACATGACTCTCTGAATCCGTGCTTTTCTGTTCTTCCAGCCGTCATTGGGCCCATCGGCGGCATGAAAGATGGATACGGTGTCGCCGCTTACGTTCAGAAAACAGCCGTGTCCCGGTCCGTAGGGAGAGCCACCACGAGCACGGTTTTTCAGCAGCGGATGGCGCGATTTTCGCCACGACGATGGATTCAGCGGGTCGCCGCCAAGATATTGGAGCGTGTTCACCTTGTAGTCTTTCGTCCATGATCCCGCACAAGAGTAAGCGATGCCAATCCATGACCGACCATCGGGATGAGCGAGTACTTGCGGTCCTTCGTTGATCCCATGGTTGTCGGTCCACTCCCAAGGCTCCTTTGGCTGTGAAATCGAGACAGCTTGCGAGGCAGCCCTCGTTGGCGACGCAAGCTCGATGATGAAGATTTCCTGGATGAGATCGGACACCTGAGGATTGTGAAAGGGCCAGCCGGAGTAGACGAGGTAATTTTTGCCGTTCAAAGGAAAGATCGTGCCGTCAATCGCCCAGTGATCTGGCATTCCCGCAATGGGTCCTAAGAACTCCCAAGGACCAGCTGCAGGGTCGTACTGCGAAGGAGGACCTCCGAGCACGTACATTCGGTGTGATTTGTTGCCATGTTTAGGATCCTCGCAAGAGACATATATGTACCAGCGACCCTCGAGAGCGTGTAATTCAGGAGCCCAGATGCCACTGCTGTAATGGGTGTTCGGTGGCGGCCGCCTTTGGAAACATCAATGATCTTTGATTCGTGATGGGAAAAAGCCCACCGTCTTTCCACTACTCACCACACAACGTGCTTCTGGGAAGATCGACCAAGCTCGAGCAGATTTGGCGACGACCATATCTCAACCTTGTCGCCGCCTGAGGTGAATGTCTACTTGTCGTCAGCTCCCATTCGGCCACGTCTTGCTGGGCATGCAAACAAATACGAACCATGTAATATCGCCCAAGGGCGAAGATCACGTACGGGTCCGGGGTCTCGATATCGGAAATGGTCAGGCAGCAGTTGTTAAAGGCCATTCTGTCCGGTTGATCTTTCTCCTGAGGAGCACAAGCTTGGTACGGACTCTCGCCTCCCTTAGTATAGGTCTCGAACATCCCCTGCATACGTCATCAGATCAGACGGTGTCATGCGTGCTCAGCCTCGTCACGACAGGGATTGTGCGAAACCAAACATGTTTGGCCAAGGTTCCGCCTCCGACTTTTCTTCATGAGATTGTTTTTGTTCAGTGCTTCTGCGTGCACATGACCTCTCCATTCCGGATGTAATTGGGAGTCTTTACAGTCCATGAAAACGCTCGTGGTTGGGACGGCTGCATACCTTCTCACTTTGCTTGACGACAGACCCAGCCTTGCCTTGGTTCCACGTCCACCGCGCGCGAAAAGAATCCGACCGCCTCGACTTCACTTGTGAGGAGTTGCTGGCCTCTTTCGCAAGAATCGGCCGATGGCCACAACCGTCCATGTAGATCATTGCAGGAACGACCACGGCAACAATGATTATGATTATTGTGAAGGTGCTGACGAAGAGTGGTATGGCTCCACATAAGAGCCAATTTCGATGCCGCGGACGGACAGCCCCTTGCATCTCGTCATCCTGAACTTCTGACGAGGCAACATTCATGGCTGCAAAGATCTTATCGACGAGATTGTTGGGAGGAGCGACAACTGGAACACCGAAGGACTCGAGTGAGATGTCTCTTATCACGCAAAACGCACATGCTCATTGCATTGTTAATGAGTATAGTTTGCTGAAATGCTGTGGGCTTGTACCGTTGTTCACGACCAAATAATGCTAGAAAAGTGGAACAGAAACACGATGCCCGAGCCATGGACCAGTATTAGATTTCAATCATCCTTTCTCAGAGCCTATCTGCAAGTACTTTTTCCATGCACTTTCCCCCTGCGTATCCTCAAAAAATGGTTCTCGCCTCGCGGCTTTTGTCTTTATGACATGACCCTCAGAAAGCAACGGGAAGGACTAACTCTGGACAAACCTGGACACAAGTATGTGTTTGTTTCCTTGGGGCTCTGCTATATTATCACAAAGAAGATACGATATTTAAGATTTCCAGTCAGGGTTTAAGTCATAATGTACTTAGGACCTTCACCGCCTTGCGGGGTTGACTGTAAGCGGTCAGTCGTGTGTCACAGTGGAGACGAAAAAAAAGGAACTGACCCAGTTTATATCCTGAGAAGGATCCTTGATGTCGCAAGTCTTGCAATGTATGCAGCTGGGGGAAAGATGGTTAGCAGAGTTATGGCTGTCAAAACTTTGATTCACTCACTTCTGCGAGTTGATCTGAAACCTCACGCCGAGTTCTTTGGACTCGTCTTCCACATACTCATACACACCAGCAGGACAGAATCTGTTCTCAACACCCTTGTACTTTGGCCATTCCATCTGCGCATGTTTTGTCCAGTCCTTGACTTGAAGATGCACAGGTTGGTCCTCCTCGTGATTCGTGCCCGTTCTACTCACTGAGGTTAAGATGTCAAAGCTTATCTTCCCATCTGGCTTTGGATACTCAATTCTCTTGCACTCGTCCGCGCTTTTGGTGGCAGCATGATCGGGCTTCCCGTGCTTGAACGTCCAAGGTGCCTTGCCACGGAGAATAAGCGTGTCCACGCCTGAGTATAGGATGCCGCCGTACAAGCCTAGAGGTGTGTGAAAGGAAGGCCGAATGTTACGAACTTGCTTCAGTTCCTTCCAAATGCTGGATTCGCGTAGCATGTCTTCATAGTCGTACAGGAACACAGAGCCCTCCTCCGAGTCCTTCAAGGCTTTGTATGCCGCCTGAGCTGCGAGCATGCCTGATCGCATAGCATTATGCGTTCCCTTGATCTTTGGCAAATTGACGAACCCAGCTGTGTCGCCAATCAATGCACCGCCTGGAAACGCGCACTTAGGTATCGATTGGAAACCGCCCTCTATGAGCGTTCTTGCTCCATATGAAATGCACTTGCCACCCTCGAGGAATTGCTTGTAGTATGGATGTTGCTTCATCTTCTGAAACTCCTGATATGGCGCAAGCCACGGGTTCTGGTAGTCAAGGCCGACCACAAGACCTATGCTGACTAAATTGTCGCCGAAATGATACATCCAGCCACCGCCGTAGGTGTCATAAGACAACGGGTAGCCCATCGAGTGGACAACGAGACCTGAGTTAAATTTCTCCGGTTGAATTTCCCAAACTTCCTTGATTCCGAGGCCGTACGTCTGGTGTTGACTATCTCGACGTAGATTGAACTTTTTGATGACTTGTTTGCTCAGACTGCCGTGGCACCCTTCAGCGAGCAGAGTAACGCGCGCGTGGAACTCCATTCCACGCTCAAAGTTTTCCTTTGGCTTTCCATCTCTGCCTATACCCAAGTCATTCGTCGCCACTCCAATGACTGAGCCTTCGTTGTTGTAAAGCACCTCGGAAGCAGCAAAACCTGGATATACCTCCACGCCTAGCTCCTCAGCTCTTTCGCCAAGCCACTTCACAAGCTGATTTAAGCTAATGATGTAGTTGCCGTGATTGTTCATCTGCGGTGGCTTAGGCAGCGGTATCGCCATACTCTTGGTCAGGAACTTCATTTTGTCTGTCTTAGCCGGGGTGATGTCTGCGAATCGGTTGGGGTTCTCTTCAGAATTCCAGTCTGGCAAAAGTTCGTTCAACGCCGAGGGTTCCATGACGTTGCCCGAAACTATGTGATCTCCAATTTCGCCTGCCTTCTCTAGCACGAGGACGCGAAAGTCCTCATTGCCTGCTTCATTTGCCAACTGCTTCAACCGTATAGCCGCACTCAAGCCAGCGGGGCCGGCTCCAACGATGCACACGTCGACCTGGTCGGCTTCTCTTTCAACACAGCTCGGATCAAAAGAGTCTTCTGCAGCTTCAGAACGGAATCGCGTCGCGTGCGAGAAAGCTCGTCGCTGACCGGCTATTCGCATAGCTGGTCTGAAGATTTTGGAGCGCGAACACACTGAGGTGCATCTTATGGCGCGCGAAGCTATGCGGAGCTTGTTTGAGGGCGTCAGCAGCGCCGAACTCCGTACAGCTGACGATATACGGGGTAGAGCAGCCATCGCAATGATCCGAAGAGCAATTGATGCAGTAATTTGTTTAGAGGGGAAGGGAGGAAATGTAGATGACGCCGTGCGCTTAGGTACGGCTAGTTGCATTCCATGTGCCCGCCAGTCGGAATTCGCTCGGCTTAAGAATTCCCGCCCGACCATTGGAGAAGGCGCAGTGCGGACAACTTGTACGCACAGGCCCCGCGCTGTTTCCCCGGACGCTTCTTGCACCGCCGTCGAGATAATCAAGCCACGGCCAAAAGACACTGGGATTGAAGAGCTACGACAGCTCTAGGTTCACCGGCAACAAGTCATTTCAGAATAACCACTGGAGGCCTACATATCTATACCACATCATTGTGGTCCCTTGTCGGCGAATGGGAATCATATTCTAGACCGCCACGAAGACTACTTCGGAGCGTATGAGATGGAAACTCTCTCTGTACACAAACCGATCTTCCTTCTGTCTCAGACGAAACCTGGTGTTACACATGTAGAAGTCCGTCAAGCCTTATACTGATATCCAACAATTCTCCATCATGCACGATTCCATGGGTGTAGCAGTACCTCCCTCGCTCGACCGAACAAATCCTTTCTCTCCTCGGCACCAAGGCTCTGTCACATCCAATATGGTATAGCCAACTATTTTCCGCAGGAGAGGCTTCGATACTGCTCTAAGAGACACATTGGTTACTACAGACCGCAGGCGTTTCCTCGCGAGTAACAATTATCACGGCTACGTCATGTACAAATCTCTTTTTTCCACATTACGGACCGCTCAGGAGATAGAAGAGGGATCTGCAGACATCCTTTTGAGGCACTTGAAGCATGCAAAATGTACCCACAAAACTGGAGCTTCTTTCAGTAAAACTTATAATTTTGTATCTACTGAAGAGATCCATATCGTGCTGTATTTGGCATATTTCATGGCAATCGTTAGTGTGATAAAGACGTGTGAAACTGATGACTTGGAGGAAGCCGGTTTCTAGGTTCGTCGACCTGTTGAAAGAGATGCAAACTCTCTGGTCGCACTTCCATATAGAAAAGGAAACCACGCCGCCCAGTCAGCGAGGCTCTCACTAGAAGCAGCAGATGCAGAAGTCGCACCGCAGTGGGCATGGAATGCAGAAACAGAATCGTCCAGGGCAAGCCTCGCTGCGCTCTCCGCCCCGCAGGCCAACCGGCTGCCGATCAACTGACGGATCATTTGGCTGAGGCCCTGTGGACACAAAATGTTAGAATCACCCACTGACCTAGAGGGCTCGCTCGTCAATCAGGTGCAGACGTACTCATTCTCATTGGTTCTTGCCTCACTGGCTGACCAGTTTCGATCTTCGGTCCACGACCGAGACCGAGGTGTGCTGGCTGAGGCTCGGAAAGCACCATGATAGCTGTGTGAACGTTTGACAGGAGTTGATGCGCTGGAGTCGATGTGGCCGTGCAGGTGAAGAGAGCAAGTAGCCAGCTTTTGAACTGGGCTCGTATCCAAAATGGGCGGGTGCAGATGAGGCTGGGCTCCAGCGCTACGTCATCAAGCGTTCACTTGGGCACTCTCGCGCAGTTTCAGTCACGCCTTGTCGCTAGGCTGCACGCTCGGACCCGCCTCACTTTTTCAGCTCGACCTCCGCCTGTCGATTTCGCCCGGTCATCAACAACACCTCATAACCCCCCATCATCTGGACGCCGCCTCTCCCGCATCGTGAAACCATCCCTTCCTCCATCGTGTACCCTCAGCAGGACTATTACCTGGAGCGTACCCCTCCCCCTCCCTTTCCATCGAACCCGCCATGAGCGAAGTCTCGAGTACTCGTCTCTATCTGGGGAATCTCCCACGGACTGGTAGGCCTTGAACGCACCCTCTTCCCTTTTGTGGCTTCTCTGCTTTGGACTCCGTCCGAAGACCCTATGTTTTCTGGTGGTGAGCGCACACACGGAAGGAATGCCTAGAATACCTTGGCTTGGAGCTGGCGTATGATACCATCGGCTTTCCTGAGTTTGGCCCACTGCTACTCGCTTTTGGAATCGACCGTCGTACGTTTTGGGGTCCTCAAGGAGGCGCTGACTGGAACCTAGCTACCAAGAGTGACATTGAGCAGCACTTTGCCGCCCATGGAACCGGCAAGATCACCGAGATCAAGCTCATGAACGGCTTCGGCTTTATTGAGTACGAGGATGCCCTGGACGCCCGAGACGTCGTGCCTGGTATGTCGCGCACTGCCCCACCAAACTTTGCTCACGCTAACACTTTGTAGCCTTCCGTACGTAGCCTTGTGGCATAGTTCCTACCTGCCCGTTTGCTGATCTATCTTAGACGGTTCCACCTTCATGGGCGAGCGCATGATTGTCCAGTTTGCACGAGGGGCCCGCAAGCGCGAAGATGCGCCAGCATACCATGAACGCACTGTCCCACGCCCACGTCGCACTCTGTTCCGCATGAGCATCACGAATCTTCCTCCCGAAACGAGTTGGCAGGTCAGCATCTCCCCTCAGCTTTTGGAACCTTAGCCAGCTGCACATCCATGTTCTCTGCTGTTCGTCCTGTTCCGCTGTGACTCCATTGATCCGTTCCATCTGGGCATTCCCACAACTTGCTTCTGGCTAGGCTTATCCTGAGGAAATCGTTGACCAATCTGGATTCTGGACTTACACGGATCTATAGGACTTGAAAGATTTCGCCCGCCAGTCTGGCTTGGACGTTGTCTACTCTGAAGTTGGCCGCGAGCGTGATGGCAGAGGGTTAGTCGTTCCGCAGCTTGACCCGAGGCGCAGCTTACACGATTCTAGATTTGTGGAGTACGAGACCAAAGCTGATCTCTTAGCTGCCGTCGAGAAGTTAGACGGACGCGAATTCAAGGGCGTCAATGTCCACTGCATTGCAGACGTAGTTCTCCTAAAGAGCCTGCGAAATAACCCCAACTGATCCTGAAACAGGAGCAAACCGAACGCCCAAGGGATAGATATCGCTCTCGCAGCCCACGCGGCCGTTACCCCGGACCCCCGCGAGGCGGCGGAGGAGGGTACGACGATTATTACAACGATCGACGCCCTCCTCGAGACTACGAATACGATTACCGCCGTCGCAGCCCACCACGTGATGTCTACGCTTATGAGCGTTACAATCGTGATGATCGAGGTTATGGACGTCCTCCTAGCCGAGGACCCCCTCGAGGGCGTGGCCCAGTTGACGATGGCTATCCTCCTCCGCGCTCGCGTTACGAAGATGCCTATCCACCAGCTGGAAGGTATGACAGAGGGTTCGACAATATGAATGGCCATGCTGCTCACGATCCTAGACCGCCCTATGGGCCTCCATCCCCTCGCCGACGCACCCCACCTCCTCCTGGATATGAACCACGTCCACGTTACTGGTAGAGCATCCCTTTCCTATCTTCACAATCCAAAACCGAAGCTTTCTACTATTGGATTGCTTCTGGCTTGCCCCCCTTTGGGAAATCAGCTCATACTTGTAGATTCTCGTCCTGCGTCCGGTTTCGCCACTCTATAGCTCGGCTGGTCGACGGTTCACAAATTGCTGGGTTTGCAGGAGGCACTAGTGCAAGCTTCGATGTACAACACAAATGGATACAAAATGGACAAAAAGGCTGGACTAGGAGATGCGCTCATTACATAATTTGGACATGGCCTCGCGTGGCTCAAGCATGTCCCGTCAACGAAGGGACCGGATACTGGCTTATGGAAACATGCGATTGGAGCGTGGAGAGGTTTCCGAGAGGTTCTTCCAGCTGCCGTCCTATACGATTCATCATTGGCGTTTTTGGGGGTCATCCTTTCCCATCGATTCATGGCTCGGTTGATATAGTACTCGCTCGCATTTGCAAAAGTGACTTTTTTGAAGATGGAACGCCCTTATCGGCATCTCGCTACCGTGAACTTGTGCACACTCATGCTTGAAACGGCCTGGATGTTTGGTCTCTCAAGCTTATCATCCAAACATTCGCTACGTGCTTCTGGGTCTTTACAACCAGGCTGTCCGGTCGTTCTTCACACAGCAGGACGCTGTTGTCCAGCCCTTGATGATCCGATGCCATAAAAAGTACTAGTCTTTACTGGGACACCAAGTACGTTCCTGTGGATTGGCCGTGTTGTCTTGATACAGGCCACAAATGCCATTTTTGGAATATCTAGCCCTTGACAAATTGGAGCTGATGGGATTGATTCAACAAAGGATTCGACAAAAGTTTTTTTCCGACAAATGTCACGGATGAGGCGTATTATCCAACACTGTATTTTGAAGATGAGGTGTTCACGCCTATGAGCTGATGTGCTCTGTCTGCACGTGCAGCTCACTCATTGTGCAAGGAGCATTAATATGCAATTTGTGGGGCGCCACTCAATCAGAGATCGATGATTCCAAAATTACTCAATGTACAATAAGAATACCTACGGAGACGAGAAATAGAAATGAAAGGGCTGATGTGTAAGAAGAGAAAAAACGTCGGAGAGGAAGAGAGAGAATCGCAAAGAGAATAAAATTCACAGTAGCAAAATGACAATGTGAAAGAGTGATATACGAGAGATGCCTTGGCATGAGCGACTGTGACAAAAGGCTGGTACAACGAGCTTCCATGTGTACGTACGTGTGGCTTCGACATGCAAGCCTAATTACCGGGGAAGAGGCAGTCGTGCGTTACGATGAAAAGCGCCACCGGATAGCTTCCGTGACAGCATACCTATTTTACAGCGCACTCTCGGAATGCCTCGACACATTGAGCGTACATCATCAAAGAGTTCCCGAGACAGGCTTCTCTGTAGGCAAAGACTGTGCGTATATCATCCGAGTCAGCAGCGCTCACGAACAGAGCCCGACTGCAGAGGCGGCGATATTGGGGACGAAATCAAAGCGGGGGACGGTTTCAAGAAATGTGAAGTCGAACCAAACCAGGAAGGGGAGCACGAGAGGACCGCGAGGACGAGGCATCCGTTCGACGTGGAACTGCAGGTGAGCAAATATTAAAGTTGGGTTCTGGGGATAGAGTTTTTGGCTCCAGGCCGAGCATGAGGGAAGAATAGAATTTGCGAGTCTGGCTGGTGACATCGAATCTCTCACGCGAGAGCGTTGAGGCCGGGCGGGAGACTTCGGCCACGACTTGTCCGGTAGCCTAACATAAAATCATTTCGAAGAAAACGACGAGGCCTTTTTATTCTTCTTTTTCTTCTTTTCGCCGCGACGTAGTTTTCAGAGGCGGGCTTGGCGGACGGGTTTTCCGAAGTTGGTGTTGGCAAGAAGGGCCTCGGACGTTTTGCACGCGGCCGGAACGAATCAAGGTGAGGAGAATCAGGATCGAAACGCAGAAACGACGAAGCCCAGAGGCAAAGGACGGCTCTCCACAGACACGCACAGCGAGGCTTTGTTAATGGCGGATCCCGACCGCCGCTGTGCCGTGGTGGGAGTCGGTTTTCCTAATGGGGGAGCAGACGCCAGGTGTTCTTGACGCGGAGCATCTAATCGTCATAGACAACGCGTGCGAGTGTGGCCTGCGGTCCAACAGCTGGGGGCCAATGTCCAGGCAGGGATCCATGCATGGTGCAGCACAATAGATCAGCCCTTGGGTAATGATCTGCTCCTTTCATCGGCGTCGTGTACAGACATCGGAAGGCAGACAACGTACATCGCCAGATCAGACTTTCCGCGCCTGGCCTGGACGACGGACGAAGCGCGGAGAGCGTCGCCATGTCTCGGTTGACGATCCCGTCCTGGGCGAGTGCGGGCCACGCTTGGGCACAGCCTGGCTGTCGAGGACCTTCGTTTCCGCGCGGGCGCGAGAGCACAGTTGAAGTCAACGAAAAGAATCCCCACTCCGTCGTCGAGTGCGTGATCGTACGGGGCGGCATCGCGTGATCTGCAGACACGAGGCAAACGCCCGACAGTCCAGCGAGAATGGCGAGCCGGTCGAGGTTTGGCGAGCACATGCAGTCATCGGTTCTCGCGTCATCGGGGCCAGCTAACCAGAAACATGCAGCGTCGAAGGACGAAAAGGCCTTCGACAACGATAATTTCGATTCCCTCGCCAGGGTCGTTGAACGAACATCGAGACGCTAGACATGGAAAAGGCATCTTAAGCGAAGACAAAACGCGTCGTGCGGTTGCGGCGTCCTCCTGTGTTCCAGCGGTGCGTGCTGGGCCAAGCACCGCATCGACGATCCCTTCATAAGTCGTGCTTCGCATGAACCGCAAAACAGCGCCCAGGCCTGTCTACACCACAGCCGTCCATCCCAGACGAGCCCTTTCGACTGTCTGACACCTTTCCCACATCGGCCCTCTTCTCGCCCTTTGTAGGCGTCATCCACGTTACCCAAAGTTTGTCATCTGGTCCCACTCGAAAGGTTTTAGCCTTCTGTATGCGCCCAGTCTACCACGGCCTTGTTTTGTATCCGCCAGTATATCCGTGAAGCTTGCAATCCGAACCGAAGCCAGCCACTGTTTCTGAATCTACAAGCATACTAGTGCCTGTTAGATTGGCTGTCCTGCGCATCAGATCCCTGACGTACGATAATCTACCTTGCATTGCCACATCTATCAACGAGTCAACGACTGGCTCAGCTCTCGTGCCTTGATCCTCCACCTTGTCTCCGGTAGAAAGAGCTGCTTCTGCTCCTGAATTGAGACTTCCTGACACTAAACATCTACTCAACCAGCGCTGCCACGCCCGAGAACCACGCCCCTCCTCCAGACGAAGACTCTCTCCACTTTGCCGGCCGGCGTGAGATGGTGCAAGAGCATCACGCCATGCCTGAACGACTGCTGTGAATGAAAGCTGTACGATATTCCCCGCGGTCCCCTCCTGCGATAAACAGCGAGGGAGCATCATCCTGCGCAATAGCTGGGTCGGCCGAGACATACATGAGCGAGAGTGATGGCGCTTCAGTCGTCCCTCAGAGGTTGACGGTCGGTTCCGCTGCACATGCGGATCCGAGAGCCCTGGTTCGATTGATACAGTGCACTCAGTGCTCCCTCTTGCTCGATACTCCGGTAACCCTGCCCTGCGGACATTCCGTCTGTAAAGGTTGCCTCCCACAACCCCATCGTCGCGCCAACGTCGTGCACCCGAGCGCGCCTGATCGAATCCAAGGCATAAGATGTCCCGTGGAAGGCTGTGGCCAGGAGCATCCGCTTGGCGACTGCAATATCGATGTGTCCCTCCTTAAAGTGATCGATGCTGTCCAGGCAGTCGCGGCCAGCTCTCTTCCTCTGCCGGAGGGGACCTTGCGACTGGTAGAGGTCTGGAACGCCTCAGATTCGAAAATCCCCCCATCCTCGATCCATGAGCCACCAAGAGAACAGACGTCGGCGGGAGGTCGACTGATTGCGGCGTACGCCATGCTCGCTGCGGGCCGTCTGGCATATCGTGCAGACTTGAACTACGAGGACAGTCCGGACGCTGTCGAAAAACACATGCAAGCGGATGTCGCACTGATGGCAGAGCTGCAAGAAAGCTTGTGCAAGGAATTGGACTGTCAGGTGTGCTACAACCTGATGTATGATCCGGTTACGGCGCCATGCGGACACACGTTCTGCCGCATATGCCTCGCACGAGTCTTGGACCACTCGATGACTTGTCCAATCTGTCGAAAGAATCTTCCCATTCCTCCGTCCCTAACTTCTCAGCCGAGCAACTCTCGACTCGTCGCGCTGATGGAGAGTCTTTGTCCAGACATGGTCAAGGCTCGAGCGGCCGCAATAGCTGCGGAGGAGCAAGGCGGCGTCGGCGAGCTAGACACGCCCCTCTTCGTGTGCACGTTAGCTTTTCCAGGACAGCCGACGTTCCTTCACATCTTCGAACCACGCTATCGGCTTATGATTCGAAGGGCGTGCGAATCGAACCGTCAGTTTGGCATGTTGATGTACAACCAATCCAGGCAGAGCCAAGGTGAACTGGGGCAGGTTCATTTCAAACAGTACGGAGTCATGCTGCAGATCCTGGACGTTCACATGTTCCCAGATGGCCGAAGTTTGATCGAGACTCGGGGCATGTATCGGTTCAAGGTGTTGGATCACGGTGTTCTGGACGGATACACAGTGGGCAGGATTCAACGAGTCGAAGACCTCAGCTTGGTTGAAGAGGAGCGTATCGAGGCCGAGGAGATTGCCTCACACTCCCCAACTGGCGCAGCACAGTATGCAGACCTCGATTCTCAGTCGGCCTTGCGGATGCTTTCCCAGGCGTCGGATCAGGCTTCCAGCATAAATTGCCTCACGTCTAGGCAATTGCTGTCCGTCGGCTTAGACTTTGTCGCAAAAATGCAAGAGCACAGCGCACCCTGGCTTCATGAACGGATCCTTCAGAGCTACGGCGGCCCACCCAACGACCCCGTTCTGTTCCCGTATTGGTTCGCGTCGGTCATTCCGATCGTCGAAGAGGAAAAATACAAGCTGCTGCACACTTCTACCATCCGGGAGAGATTGAAGATCGTCGTGCGCTGGATCCTACGCATCGAGAATCAACGGTGGTGAGTGTCCCGTCCACATGGAGGCGTCTGATGTCGGCTGAAGGCTTTCGCTTCAGGTTCCCCGCATAACGGTTCAACGTAGCTGATTCGTTTGGTTGCCGATAGGTACTCTGGAGGATCATGCTTGATACTTTGATGAGATAAGCCCCTTGGACCTATACCTAGCTTCAACTTGGATTGGCCCTCGTGGGTCGGCTGCTCTGCTTTGGATACTCTTTTTTATTTTTCATCTAAGCGGACATCTCGATTTCAACGCCCAAACTCTCTCATTGCAAGAAAAAGGGGAACGAAAATAAAAGTGGAAACGCTGTGCGGTGGAAATGTTGGGTCGTATGCGTCCAGAGACCATGCTCGGCTGAGATTTTGATGCTTCCAACTTTTGCCCCTTCTTCATCACCGCGTGTATTTCGAGGACTCGTCGAGCACGTACTCGACACGGACTTGTCAAGATCGAACCAGCTTTGTTTGGCTCCTAGAGCGGATGTGGCCGACCGTACACGAAGGTGTCGGCTTCCATCGAACTGGAGGATCATTGAAAGGATGGCATTCATGTTTATATATGTACATTTGTTTGCTGGATCGAGCAAGTGTGGAACGTTACATACCCGAAAGCTGCTAGGCTTTCATGCATTGAGGGAAGGAAATCAGCATTCTAGGGCGCAAAGGACCCTTTTTTACTGTGTACAGGCACGGTCTTCTTTTGCTGCTACGCAAATCAAAAATAAAGGGGAGTTGATGACCATGGCGGCGATGATGATGACGATGATAACGGAATCCGTCAAATACTTAAGGCATAGATTTGACCAAATCCCCAAAACAGCCTCTGCGAGTCCAGTGACCAAACTGTATCTCTAAACTGTGTGAGATGCGCGTTTGCGTTTCGTATTCGTGAATGCGGACCATCTGCTGTCTGAATAGGACACGGGAAAACCGATCAAGGGTTCGTGGGCTAACCCAGATCGGGCCAATTTCTGCGATTAGTCAGTCGTTCAACCAATTAAGTTACACGGAGCTGTGTTGCCTGGATTGCGAGTTTCTCGTGTTATGACATAGCCTCAGCGCTCCATAGTAGCGTTTAAGGTGTCCTAGCTGCGAGCGCCCAAGCAGTTTTTAAGCTCGTCAACAGGAGTCTGAAAAAGATTCTTTCAATTCAGTATTCCTAGATCCCGAATATTTTTTTTTGTTTCCCGCTATCATGGGCAGACTGCATCATGAAGCTCCAGTTGCGGATGGGTCCACGATTTCTGATGCCATGTCGTTTTACACACAGCGATCTGAAGATGAAATGAACGACACGCCTCCTGCATATTCCGACGCTTCGAATCCGGCAGTCGATCCATCGTTGAATCGGCTTGCGGGTTCCGGCTCCAAAAGTCCACTTGATCGACCACCGTTCAGGCAGTACGATGAGCTAGAGCTATTCATGGACGCTCGTTTCGACAGCGATCCTGTCTACGCCGAGCAAATGGTTCGTGAATGGAGTGCCGTCCCAGCTGCACAAGTTATCCACATTCGAGGGACACACGTCGACGAATCTCTCGGGGCCACCAAGTCGGACAAGACCGTCGTTGATTTCGACATTCAAATCCCTCTTGTTGATTACCTAGTTGACCACTGGAGGAAAAACCCGTGGAGCGAGATGAAAGTGGTCGAGAACGAAGAGAAGACCTACCGTGGAGGCATTTTCAAGAGCACCGGCCCGACTAGGCCACAAGCGCAGGACGCCGAGGCCCAGTTGGGGAGCTATCCCAAGTTGTCGCTGACAGCCTGGATGCACCTTTTCTGCGCGTCACATGCCCAGTTCAAATGGTACGTTTAAAACCTGATGTAGACTCGTATCTCGTCTCACGCCTGTCCAGCTTCCGCATCCAGCGATCAGTCTCAGGCCTCGACACCAAATTCATCCACGATTCGCTCCAGTCTCTCATCAGCGGAACAAACTATCGTGGTCACACCCGTATCACCTTTCCGATCACCAACAGATTCACAGAAGTGCACAACGCCACCCGCGTCAACACTTGGCGGTTCAACAATTGGATCCGGTTTTTCTTCTACCTGACTTTCTTGTGGCTGATTGTTTGGCCCTACCTGTTCTTTTCAACCAGGAAGTGGGCTGTCGTGGTTGTAGATTGGCCATGGTCAGTGACAGATGAATATGGAGTCAAAACCTACGCACAAATTAGCGAGGCAGAGTGGCTAGCACGTTGGAAAGGCCTTATCGAGAAATCCGTATTGGACAAGAAGAAGGGAACTCTGACGACGCAAGACCTGGTTGCCTTCGAAACGCCACAACGGCCATTTCGGAGTGGAAGTGCTGCAGTTGACCGAGTGGTTGAAGTCGTCGGCGCGGGTATCCGTGGTGCTCGAGAGATGCGCCGGCAATGGGGATGGGGTGGAGATTGCTAGCAGAAATCTGCCTCTAGAAGTTCCTGATCTAAGAACATTTGTGCAAACATAAGACGTTCCATGTTTCGTGTGTAAACTGCGTTTACTGGGCTTTGCCAAAAGAGAGATCGAGCGCGGCGGACGTGATGGACAAGTCAATGAAGGACCTTGGAGTTGTTCTTGTGTAATGACGTTGAATACTTGAATTTTATATCTAGTTTTGGCTGTCCCGGCATCCGTCTCATCAGCGTTTGCAATTTCTCCTCTGCAGAGAAGTCGAAAGTCGCGTTCTGAGCAACGCGATAGGATAGGTCTAAAGCAGTACCAGCTTCGGAGATCATGTCAGTGCGGTTGTGCTGGTTCATTCCCAGTCAGATTCGCAGTGCTGTCAAAGCTCTAGCCACGTCAAGCAGTGAACTCTGAGGTTCAGACATTCGGTGCTTCAAGCAGGATTTGCAAACTTTCGTAATACCCAGTTAGCACCATATTCTTCATACTCGGCTTTTGTGACCGAGAGGCTCTTCATTAGCTCCCGATTTGATGCCATTCTGGCCGTACCAAGCCAGGTGTACTTAATTGGGCTAGGTGATGTTAGCTGGCTATAGATTGAAAAGAATGCTCAATTCACATACTCAGGTGGACTGGCCACACGCACATTTATCTCCGATGGTGCTAGTTGCCTAAGTTCCTGTCTCCTAACACGAGGTCAGCTTTGGCTATCGGTTGTAAAGAAGTACGCTATACGCACAAGCGATTTGCAAGCCCGGGGATTTTGACATTGCCGCCGACGAGGACGACATTGGCAAGCATGGCAGGTCTGATCCCTTCGGGCATCGCTTCTACACTCTGCATAATTACGCCAGGCAGGCCATCCTCTTGAAGCCCTACGTCAGTTGGGCTGAAGAGAAGCTCTGGTCCCGCAAATCTCTCATTGGTGAGGGTAATCACCGTCTCTCTACTTGGGCCAGTCGAGGTCCTCAGAGCAGCCTTGGAAGCTTGCGGGTCGTGCGGTCGAACGATGCCGTGGTGTAGCTCCTGATAGTCTGGAAGGACGTAGTCGACAACAATGTCCGCATCCATCGCGCGTCGATTGCGCCTATCTCCTTTCCACGTGCGTTCTAGGTCGGCTCGAAAGTCCAGGCTCACGAAGCTTACCGCTTCCTTCATTTCATCTACAGCGTAGGTTTCGTCCATGAGATTGATGGAGCGTATGGATAATTGTTCCTTGAGGTAGTTTGTGAGGAACTTGCCTCCTATTTCCAGACGCCGGATGGCATGTTGCACAGGTCGTCCGTGGATGAGAGGCGTTACGGTAGTGTGAGAGTAGCCCGAATCTACGAGCAGCACGCATTCAGCTGCAGAGACTGGTCGTTCGGAACCGGACGATTCTGAACCAAAAAGCGGCTGAATGTCGTTGTACGCATTCCCTACCGGGGCTAGACGGTTCGTCAGTACAAGTGACCTATCATTAGCTAGGACGCGGTCACGCACCAAGACAGCGATAATATGAAGCGAACTCGAACTCCTCAAAGACCATCTGATCGCAGTTGAGCTGCAAAGCCTGAGGGCAGTTCGGAGCTTCGGTCAGGACCAGGTTGGTTTCATGTGGATCGCACTACATACAGCTAAGCCACGTAATGCTGCGTCTGATATCGCAGGCCGCTCACCTTCAGATCCGCATTTTGCGAGAAGAATGAGTGCGACCAGATGGCTCTCTCACCCTCCCAATTCACCAGGTAGCCCTTGTCAACTGGTCTTCGGAACGCCAGCTCACGTAAATCTTTACATTGCTCAAGCTGCGACCCTATCCATATGCGCTTGTCGCTGTCTCTCGCGATGCAGTTCGGTATGACGTGGCAGTGGCTAGTATCTGGAGATGAAGTTGCAAAGCCAGCCTTGATGGTGTAGCCACCATTGTCGACGACTAGCGTCTTGTTTTTGATGCCGCGGTCATCCTTTTTTGCCGCGCGCGGCATCTTTTGAACGGCTGGCGATTTGCCCTCTGGTCAGGCCAGTAGATTTAGAAGAAGTTCTGTGAAATTTCTACTGTTGGAGAACTATCGGCTTCTCGAAACGGATGGCAGACAAAAGACGAGTATTTGGACTGCGCATGCGCGATGTCACCTGACGAGATCCTTGAACACGGACCCATTAAAGGAAAACAGCAAGTTTTGCGCCGCCAAACACAGGAGATGTGCTTGCTAAAGGAGAAGACGCGAAGGAAGAGGTGAATCGGCATTACATCGCATGTTCGCACCGAATCACCTAATATAGTACAAAACCCCACATGTTTTCGTAGTTCCGTCATAGCGCTCATTTGTTCTGACAATACCGGCGAGATGCGAAAATTGGACAAGCACAATAGCTTAACCGAATCCAAAAACCAAGCCTCGCTCCTTGTGCAATGCATGATACAATGAGATAGGCCTCTGAACAAGGTAAAGATGAGGCTCCCATCCATTCTAGCCCAAGATAAACCACCGGATCATCCGTTTCCTCGGAAAATGGTGGTGCTATTCATGTCCATCCTCCCCAATACAACGCCATTGTCCAAAATCTCTTTTCCGCTCTTCGCTTGCACGTCGCCAAACAGCTGTGCATCTTCGTCGTCATCTTCCGTAGTGTCCGTCAAAGCCTGGCTTCGATTACTGGCGACTCTAGCCATTCCACGATCATCTTCATGGTCATCGAAAAGTGCCCTGTCGTCATCGTCTTCATCCTCGTCGATATCTTCCTCAAGTACGATCTGCCTCATAACTTTCTTGTCGAACAAGTCAATCACAAACCTACATACGGGAAGTCGAAAGTGGTGCTCTTCAAGGATACTCAGGACACGGAGGAATAGACCAGTGCGCTGGAAGGGGAGAGGATTTTTGGCTTTGATCCTGGACAGTGTGTTAGAATCTTTTTTTTTTTGGCTCTTGGAACGGGAGTGCGAAGGCCTGAACATACCCATGTAAATCCCCTGCTGCCTTCTTAGCGAGGACGGTGTTGCCCAAATCCGTCACGCTTTTTAGTATCCTCGCCTCAACGGGATCATCTGTTTCCTCAACTACTTTGTTCTCCGGCTTTTTTGCCACGCTCCCTTCTTTACTCATCGCGTAGGGCGACTTCCACGGCTTCACAGCGAACAACTTCCCGAAATCAAGCGGAATACAGAATCCCAGGCTCTCACCACGCATGTTCGTTGTCCCATCCCAGCCATATTCTAAGAGGATTTCCTGGCCGTGTAAACTGCGAGATACTAGACCCAAAGCAAAGAAAGCAGTCCCCCTCATTGTCATGACTTGTGAGCGCTCGGCAATGTCAACAATATCGCGGATGACATCAGATTGTTCAAGGAAACGTGCCCCATATTCCATGGACCCCACATTGCCGACGGCCCAGAGGCAGCCTTTTACTTTGAGAATGATCTCTGGATCTTCCTCTTCCATACCCCAGTCCCTGATTGTAGCTACAAACTCATCAAAGTGGCCTTTGGATTCGAGGAGTTCACAGCCTTCTTTCGTGCGCGTCAGTTCGCGATAGAAGTGCGGCGGGACGATGCCGTACTCCAAGGCTTCCGGTGCCATGCTATCCTCTAGAATACCAGTCGTGTGTTGGATACTTTGCTTCTCAGGTATGTCTGCCAACGCTCTAGCTAGACTCGCCTCAATAAGCGCAACATAACTGTCGTTCCTCCCCAGGAACCAGTCGTCCATTTCGCGAGTAATATAGTCTAATTCATCTAGGTATTTGTAGCCCACTGACGTGCTCAGGAAACGTAGAAGCAGTGGAGCACCGATTTCGCCTAGATGATCGAGTGCAGGTCGGCATTTGACAATATACTCCAGGCTGTGGATTTGTTTACATGCTTCTTCGAGGATCTTTATCGCTATCTCACAGACCTCGATTTCAGGATCGTACAGTTGCGTGACGAGCAGACGAATTGCCCATTCCACTGTCCCAGCAGTTGTGTCCGAAATCGTTCTCGTCGCGTATTTACGCAGAACACGCGTTGCAAAAATGCGTATGTTCTTGGAGCCTGTCGTCATCGCTTTCGAAAGGATGATGCGTAGGTGAGAGTCTAGATTGTAGTCCATGGACCCGAGCAGCATCTTGACTAAATCGTCTCGATCGCGCAATTCCACGATGTGGTAGAACATGTTGAAAATACGCCATCTTTCCAGAATCTGAAGTCCCCTCACATCTTTCGTGAGAGCACCTAAGAGTTGGAAGTAGCCTCCTGTTAGCGTCTCGTTCATCCTGTGCTCCGTAAACATTGGTGTCTCAGATGTTAGACCGCTCATGCGATCGAAATGCGACAGACACTCTGCGAGCTGTCTTATCACTTTGTCCTCCGCTAGGTATTTGACACCCTCGGCATTCAGGAGCAAGCACTGGAATAATGAGCAGCCAATGCGTACGTATCTTTGATTCGGCTTCGTGTTCTTGACATCCGCAAACCGGTACTTGAACGGTCTATAGAAGCCAAGAAGCCTATGCAGCCACTTTGTTGATCGCATTGCTTCGTCCAGTCTTTTTGGATTGCGCAATGGCCCGTCGATCAAATTCTGAATGATGTCCCAACGCCACTTTGTCCAATTCGATGTTGATAAGCATCCCGTATCAAGCATCATGTTCCTGAACTGCGTCTCATCCATCTGCATACCCTGTTGCGCTTTGGCCTGTTCTGCTGACTGTCGTATGATTTCGGCTTCGGAGGAACTATTCGTCGATCTTGTAGCCACGACGCTGGGATCTGATCGGTAAAGTGTCCTGTTCACACTGTCGATCTGATAGATTGTCCCAACAGCCAGGAAGCGCTCGTCTACGTTAAGCTTGGTGGCTGAGCGAACAAGATTTGGTAGCACTTGAAGTTTTGCGCTCCACTGATTTGGCAAGAGTTCATTAGCCGCTTTTAAGACCTCGCCTAGAACTAAAGTAGTCTTTCGTTTCAGCGGCATGGACAAAGGATCCTCTTCAGCGTGCAACAGAGCCTCTAGAAGACCTGCATGAAGAAACACTCCCAACACAGCGGCTGTAAAGTGTTCTACGAGGTTTCGCTGTTCCATCTCATCCTCGGTCTCGACATTATCCGTGCTCGGAGTCTGAGTTTTTAAGTTTGTTACACGGGCATATGTTGTGAGTCTCCTTCCGGCCACAAAAGACGAGCCCCAAGAAGGCGACTTTATCCTCAAGACGTCGATGATGAGATCCAACAACTGGTGACGAACGTGAACAAGGGGTATGTACATCGATGCGACCAGCGATCGAATAGCGAGAAAGTCGTTCATGGAAAACGTGATAAGGCCAGGCCAGCTTCGCAGAAGCGCGGATATGACCTTTCCACTCGACTTCAGTTTCTCTTCGTGCACGTGTCCTACTGGCGATTCCGTGAACGTGGCCAGTGGCATTTCAAGCTCATGACCAGAGCGCAGAAACTTTCTTCTCTGAGGCGTATCCAGCAGGAACAAGAATGCGCCAACTAAGCTCTCCGCTGCACGATAGTTGCCGTCCCCTAGAGCGTCTGTAAGCGTGCCCATTCCACCAGCCTCAACAAGCCTTGGGGGATCCCGGACTAGAATCTCGGCAAGCGTGAGTATGGCGATGTTTCGCAATCGATCATCGCTGTGTTCTGCGACAGCGACGATGATTCGGATCACGGCTCTGGATATTTCCTGTATGCCATCCTTGACATCAAGGAAGGCCCTGACGAATTTGAGAGCCTGTTCTCGTTCCACGCTCGCTTTGCCTTCCTTGACCAGCGACAAAATGACCAGATAGTCTGTGTGCAGCTCGCGAATGATGCGCAGCGACCGTCTGTCTGTGATCGAATACCTCAGCACTCTGTACCCGGCAGCGACCACTTCGCGGCTATCGCTAAGCAGAAGCGTTTGCATGCGCAGTCCGAATATCGACCACACTAAGTCATATTTCAACGTTGGGTTCCTCTTGAAAAGATCAACCAGCCTGTTGGCGTATCCCACGTAGAATTCCGGTCCCATGCCTTCAGCCTCGAGCGCCTGTAGTATCTCGCTTAGCACATACGTCGGACTTTCGGTCTCCTCCTCCTCCAACAGTTCCTCCCCATTTTCTTCTCCCCGGCCATATGTCTGCCTGCTCGATGGGCGTCCTCCGCTCGTGCTCCCAAAGAGAAAGCTCAGCCTGCTCTCTCCAATTTGTTGGCTCTCTTTGGCCCTCTGTATCTCCTGCTCAAGGCCCTGCTTCAGCTCCGCAATTTTGCGGTTACTCGTGTTGAGCTCGGCCTCAACCTTGAGCTTCTGCTCTTTAAACTGCTTCGGGTTCTTCGAGTTCAACGCCTCGAGTAGGTTCTCAGATCCCTCCTTGATCTTCTTCTCCTTCTCGATCTCGCGAGTGATCTCGGCCTGGCGCTTCTCCGATACGCTGCGTGCGTCCTCCAGATCCAGCGTATTGCTGGCGGAGTAGCTGCTGTCGTTGCGCGCGAAATCTGGACGTGGCGTTTCCGTCCGGGAAGACGTGCTACGCAACTCCGAGCTGAAGCTGCCGGGAGGCGGACCCGACAAGCCCAGCGACTGACCTCGAGGAGGATACAGGCTGGTGGAAGACATGGAACGTGCATCTTTGGGTATGCGGGAGGGTTGGAGCAGAGAGCTGTTGGCGTCACCGGGGCCGATGGTGGTGTTGACCGTGCTGGCGAGGGAGTGCGGCGTCGTAGGCCTCCCCGTCGCTTGCGGCGTTGGCGTCATTGCTGCTGCCCATGTATACGCGTGGGTTTTGGCTCATGCCTCGCGTGTCGGTGCCAGTTTCTTATCTGCGAGTCATTCTGAGGTCACGGAGAAGATGGCTTTGCGCATGGAGGAGACCGCATGCGAGCGGGGGGTTTGGAGTGCGGACTTGCTGGAGGATGTTCGGCTGGAGGAGGAAAGACGGGGCAGGGGAGATTAAGCAGGTCTGGCAGCAATCAAAGGACGTGTGCGAGCGTGTTCAATGGGCAAGACGATCGACGCATTGGAGGAGGAACGAGACGGATATGAGAACTGGCGTAAGATGAGGGAAGGGTTCCCCTACGGTACGTGCCTTCTGGGGGGGGGGGGGGGCGGAGAAGGCTTGGGGCTGGAGGCGCTAAGAAACGGGCGGCCAGAAGGCAAGCGGTTGTCAGTGCTCGGGACCACGGAGCCGGGCTGTCAAATACGCGTGTTTCTCTGTTTCAGCCGGACGCAATGCATGGACCAGCCCCGTCAAACTTGGCCCAGCACCGCTTCAGTAAACTTTACAGACTCTCAGTTGAACTCGCGTAGCTTCTGCTCGACGCTGTACGCGCCAGGCGGCTTAGACTTGCTTGCTTGTGCTGCCCGTGACCTTCATCTTCGCTCGATCAATCGTCGCCGGCACGCTCTTCCCTTCAGATCCACTCTCGTCGCTTTCACGGACGGTTGGCAACAACACTGAGAGATCGGTGCAGACTACGAAGCAGCCATGCCATCCCGCTCGCGAACACGCAGCTCCTCGCGACACCGTCCAGACTCGAGAGACAGCCGCGACAGGTCTTCGCTCTCACGTTCGCGATCACGATCGCGAAGGTCGCCGAGCCGCTCACCGAGAGGCTATGGCGGACGCAATAGCAGGAACTTGTCCCGCAGCCGCAGCAGACGCTCACGCAGCTTCTCAAGACCTAGAGGCTACTCCAGAAGCCCAAGCAGGCGCAGGACGAGGAGCATTAGCCGCAGTCCCACTCCACCGCGCAGTGCAAAGGTATTCACAGCTGTCGTGTCGGCCGAAGCCCATTTGTTGACCATGGCTTCAGATTATCGTGGAAAAACTCACCAAGAATGTCACTGTGGCTCACCTTCGCGAAATATTCGAGCCGTTCGGAGAGATTCTTGACATCGACATGCCTCTCAATCCAGTCTGTCAGTACTTGACCCTTCGTTTCGCTACGGCGATCCTTTCTATGGCCCAAAGCTAACATCCACACAAGTCAACGTAAACCGTGGTACAGCTTACATCTTGTTCGCGACGCCCGCTGCCGCCGAGGCCGCCATGGCTCACTTCCACGAAGGGCAAATCGACTCGTCCACGATCAACGTGAGCATCGCTCTTCCTCCGCGTCGCTTCTCACGCTCACCGCCTCGCGCGACTGATGACCTGGACCCTCCGATGCGCGATCGTGAAGCGCGCCCCCCGCGCAGACGCTGGGGCAATGGTCCACCGCCAGGTCCCCGTAACAGCTATCGCCAACGCTCTTACAGCCCCCCGCCGCGGCGAGGCCCGCCTCCACGGTCACCTCCCCCGCCCCGCGGTGTCTATGGCAGGGGATACAGTGGACGAGGCCCCCCAAGAGGAGGAGACACATATTACCCAAACGGAGGAGGCCGAGGTCGAAGCCGTGACAGGAGCTACTCGCCACCGCCGATGAGACGCACAAGGAGCCCTTACAGCAGTTCGAGATCGCCGCCGCCTCGACGACGGGACAGTTATGGTAGCTACGGTAACTATGGGGGCTATGGTTCTAGTGGTCGCCGTCGTCGGAGTCCATCGTACGGGAACTACGGTTCCCGTAGCCGATCTCCCAGGAGGCGATGAAGGTGAGACAGGTATGTGATTGATTTAAAGATTCCCTCAACGTGTTGCACCATGCAGAACAACCCGAATCCAAGCAGCGCCGAGCCGCGCCTAGCAGAGCGGAGCGGAGCAGCCAATCAAGCTGTGAACCAATTCAGCGACGAATTATGTCACCATTGGCGGTGACGTTTATAGCCAAACTTGTATGAATATGAGTAGCCCAAAACGATCCCAAGGGCCAGAGCGGTATCCTCATACTTATGTATTACGACAATAATATCACGGGGATCACAATAGCATGTGAAAAGTATCAGGCAAAAAACACGTTGAGGCCATTGGCCCATACCCAGCAAGACGTAAACATAATAGTGGAGCGGAAGAACGATATGTGAAGCGGCGGAATACGCCATACTTTCTCAAATCAAGCTCGACCCAAAAAGGAAAGCTGCGTGCTCCAGCCATATCCCGACAGTTTTCCCAAACGTTAAATGATTGCGTTCATCTCTGCAGGTTCAGTCTATTAACACTCGCAAGCCTCTAAGCTACATTCGCAAAGTAAAAGAGTGCGTGGTATAATTAGCGAATGAAGTACAGCCAGCATCCAAAGGTTTTGTAAAACGCTCGCCCGTGCCTGCTCCTTACAAAGGGAGAATGAGTGAGTAAGAAGGTAATAAGAGAAAAGGTGGTGCCCGACGATCTTTGCAACCGAAGTTTGACCCACCAGCTCATCCAGGAGCGCTTCTGGATCTTTCGCCAACAATAATAATAGTAATGTTTAAAAAAAAGAATATCCTGCTGATGACGGAGAGCGCGGGTTCTACGCCATCTCGACGATGCTCGCCGCCACGCTCTTCATGGGCTTGTGGCCCTTGGTGAACGAATCGCCCGAGGAGGCTGGCTCAACCAGCTGGGGCGTCAGGGGCTTCCTCTCGACGAGAGTCTCGCCCTTTCCTTTCTCCACGCCCCTCGGACTCGTTCTCAACACAGGCCTTGCCTTTGCTCCCTTCGTAACGGACATGCTCCTTGCCACCTGGACCTCGACCTTTCCCGGCAGCGGCTGGCTCGTCATCGTCGCGGTCAGAGGATGTTTGGGCCTCCCGCCATTGAGCTTTGCGCGGTCCTTGTCCACGAGCGAGTTCATGCGCAGAGGGTGCCAAACCTGTGGCGGCGAGGGCGCCGCCTTATCGATTGGCGAGGGTTCTTCCACCACCCGCACCGTCTGCGCGCCTGAGAAGCGGTCCCCTGGTTCGGCAACCTTTCCAATCGTGATCATTTCCCAGTCGGGCTCCTGCATCGAGCGATCCTCCCATGAATTTGAGCTGCTCTTGCGCGTGTGGGCCGCATCGACCGCGAACGGATTGTACGACTGCACCGATTTGCCGTCCTCAGGCGTGGCGGGAGAGGAAGGTTCAGATGGGGTCGGCGTAAGGGCTTGCCGGTTGCGCTCGTCGCGACGAAGCTCTTGCTCGACGCGATCAAGCTCGTCTTCGATGCGTTTCAACTCGTCCTCTCCAGGCAAGTCTGACGTGGGTGGCGCGCTGTCCGTGTTAGATGCGAGATCTGTCTCTGTTCCAAGAGCTTCTGAAGTTTCCGACATGGGCGACAACTGATCCATTTTGTTATGTAGACCAGGTGAGAGTGCTCCTGGTGCTGTGTTGGAGCGTTTCAATGGCCTGGGGCGGTGCAGAAGAGACGTGTTCCTCTCGAGTGGTTTAGGCGAGTTTGTGCTTTCCGGGGGGAAGATCAGCAGACGGTAAGATGGAGAAGCATTTGGTGAAGCGTTGGTGTTACGTCGTTTCGGCACAGGTGGAATGTCCAAATCCTAACTCCACGTAAGCGAGATCTTTTTACCCATCTCTCATAAAGACGTACCTGAAGAGTCTGTGGATGCTGTCCTGTAATTCTACTCTCTCGCTTAGACTGTCTACGTGCCAGTAAGCCGCCTGGCTGCTTGGGCAAAATGCCATTGAACATGACACTGTATCGTTCCAAGGTAGTATTGGGAATTTCAACGTCGAGGAAGTCCTTCGGTGGGACTTGCGGGCTGTTCGGGTTTCTACGTCCAGTGGGAGCCGTTTGGGACCTACCGATGCCCAATCTTGGAGAGCTCGCCTGGGGTGGAGCGTCATAGCGAGGAACAGTGTCACTTCGCATGCGAGGTGACCTCGGACTAGCGTGCTCCCACGTGTGATAGTTGTTCAGGCCAGGGCCAGACTTAGGCGGGGCCTCTGGAGAAAGATGATCATCCTGCTGGCGTGCTTCTCGTTGGTCCCTTGGTTGGTTCTTTCTACCAAAGATTGACTTCCACCGACTTAGTTTTGGCTTGGATTGGGATGCATCTGCTCTCTGTTCTCGTGCTTCACGAAGTCCCGGGGTGCCCACCGGTGTAGCTCCGTTGCTTGGGAAATACGATTTCTCATGGACGGGAGACGGTGACCATCGGCTCTCAAACTGTGCGAGATGCGAAGGACTACCCAGGGCAATGCCAATGGTATCAGGCGTATCTGATCTTTCAAGATTCGGTCTTGGAGCCAGGGAACTATTTGCGTATCTGCTCATCAGTCGCGGCGAGGGCCCTTCCCTAAGCGGGGTTGGAAAGTTGAACGTCTGCTTCCCGTCGGTGACACTGATCGGATCTCCCATAGCCATAAGTCTCCTCCGACGTTGCTCGTCCATGGCGGCATTTGCAGTCTTTGGTCTTGAAAGCACCTCGAAGCCAGGCGTGCTTGCAGGAGAAGCATACCTACTTCTAGCAACCCCTACCAAAGGGGAGGAGGAGCCCGGATGCAGTGAAGATGTTTCGCTTGAAACCTGCTCAGAGCTCGGCATGCTGTCAACGCGGGATTCGACCGCAGGCTCCCTAAGTTTTTGATGCGATTTCGATCGAACCATAAGTCTAGCCATGATGGAAGGTTTTGACGCAGTTTTAAGCGACTGATGTGTACAAGTGGTGGGATATCAGAACCGAAGGAGCTAAAATGTCTCAAGTGAATGGGAAGCTTCCCGTGTACGAAGCAATGATAACGAATGTTTCGAAGAATAAGGAACGGACGGCTCTCGCAGAGAGCCAATGTTTCGATCGGTCGACCAGGTCGATATAAGACGCGGACTAGCAGACCTGATCACGGAGCTGCATAGCACGGCGGCCGGCCGACTACGAAGATGTTGCCTGAGAAGAGAAGACAAGAAAGGACTGACAAGAGTAGGAAGCGTAAACAAGGAAATGGAGCAAAGAGAGCAGACGCGTGCCGCTACATCACGAAAGGGATACCAGGACTTCATCAATGTCAAATGATGCGTGTAAGGCTCCGCTTGCCGCTCCACACAAAGACGGTCAGCATGTCCCTACGCGCGGAACGTTCGCAAGGCAAGCCTGGCTCCAACCAGTGCTGGAAAAATTCACGGTGCTGAAGCTGGCGCAGCCCAGGACCGAGGACAATGGAAATTGGCGTTTGGCAGCGAACCGTCGTTCGAGCACTGGATTGGAAGCGGCCAGGATTTGTGGTCAACATGAGGCGGACGCTGTTTCAGAATCATGGAGCGGGCCGAGAAATGAAGCTGTCCAGTGCGGCCAATTTGGCGGGGCCAATCAGAAGTCGGCAGGCCCACGCTTCGATGCCCTCGCCATCGTTCGCAGACACCGGCCTGGACGACTTCACAACCGCTGTGTCTTCGTCCAACATGGTTGGCTCTCTCGTACGACCGCTTCATTTGCGGGCCTCGCAGGTGCTGTGGGCAGCGCTCTTCTACGCTCGCGATGCCGTGTTGCGCCGGGACCTGGCTGCAAGACGTCCACCTCGCGCTCGAGGCCGACCTCGATGTTACCTCCGTGGCCTTTTTTCTCGAACCTCATCTCCCACAGGAGCTTCGAAACCCTGCCACGCGGCAGAAGCGGCCCCGCATGCTCCAACAACATAGAGCACGGCACGCGTGCTCCAGGGTCTTAAGCTTTCCATATCACCACCTTGCTGATCGTGCCTGGTCTTGGGCGAACTCCGAGATCTGGTCCCGAAGTACATGTCCCAGGATTTGAGACCCTGCTTGGTCGATCACTACGAGGGCAGTGATCTGCTTCTTCACATACTTCTGTAATTATTCCATCCGTCTCGCATACATCGTTCCGGAAACTGTTCGCTTAGGTGTGTTCACCTCTGCTGATGCCCCTACATGCACCTCGTGGTATACTTCACGCCCAAGGACACAAAAAAATGTTCCCACAGACTGAGGCTGTCTGCTTTGGCCTCTTATGGAATCTTCGCCCTCATCCAATTCGTATCAGTCCATGTAGCTAGTTGGATTCATTCCTTCGTCATGCCGGAGGAATTTCGCGAGCGCCTTATTAGCGTCGTGGACAACGGAGTAGTCCAAACTCTCAGAAAATGATTTGATTGAATCCTCCGCAGGGGTGGCGACCACGTCAAATCTTTTCATCTTTCACTTTGACTAATGGAGCTTACTTTTTATGTCACGATCTGATTGGCTCTGCAACGCGTAATCAAAGCCTCTTCCGTTCGGCTAAAAAAGAAAATAGAAAAAAAAATCACTCAACTTACGGTACTTGAGGCATATCGTCAAGTGAGAAACGGCTGGCATCTCATGTTGTTAGAGATTTCGCGACACGATTGAGAGTCATTCCCTCTTGATCGAGCCATAGCGAGGCTCTGAACTGGTCCACCTTACGAGACTGTGATAAATTGAGAATGCAAAATATTCTTGCGGATGTTGTCACGATCAAATTTTAAAAGCTCATATCTGAACATTCACTTGATTGGGAACGAATTTGCACAGAGCCTTGAGGTTAGATCGCAGAGATAAACCATGCCGATTACCGCTTCGTGCTCGTTACAGAGGAATGTTGCCGTAATCATGCTCCTATTCCAATGTTAGCAGATCACGACGCGAAAATTAGTCACGTGCAATGGTGCAACATACCTTGATGTATTCACCACCTTTCTCCATCCATTCCGCTCTCGTGACAAAGCTCTGCTTCGATCCGGCCTCTCCAGCCCACTTCGCAGCTCCTCGCCATGCGTCCAGAACCGGGTCCTTCGCCGCCCGAACGTTAAAGTGTTCTCCCTGTGCTAATACAGCCATGAGCTCCTTTCGCAACCTTTCCTCAAATCCTTGGAACAACGTGTTGCCGCCCGTCAAGAAGATATCCTTGAGCATGTCGCCCCTATACGGCGCGTCGACTAATCGCTCGTTGAGAATACCAGTAGCAATTTCGACAACCCCGGCTTGATCCAGTCCTGCGATCGAAGGCTGGAACACCACCTCTGGCACCCGTATTCGCTCAACGTTAAGGTGAACTTGATTCAGTTCCCGCTGGCTTTCCGGGTTGAAGGGCCATGGTCCTCGCAGGAAGGCGTGTACAAGGCTCTTTGTCCAGTCAAGCTGCGCCTCCCGTGTGCTGTCCTCCGTGAAATTCGGATCGAATTTCAACAGCTGGCCTTCGAGGTTCTTGAGCTGAGCATCGAGATCCTCCTCTTCATCGTCGTCACTTTGATCCCCCGTCTGCACTTGGCGGTAGACAGCCCAGTCTGCATCGTCGGCACCAAAAGTATCATCGTCACCACCGCGGCGTCTCTTTTTCGAAGTGTTCTCCGACGCCAAGTTTGCAATAGTCTTCATGCGCATCTGGTTAGCCAGAGATTTGCGATTTCCTAGATCAGCTTTCAGGCGATCTCGTTCCTTTATGCGCTGCAAGAGCTCCTGTCTTGCTTGCCTCCTCTCGTCGACCCAGCCCTCAAGGTCGTTTTCTCTTCGTTCGTTATCTAATCGCTCCTCCTCTGCTATCCGAGCCTTCTCCCTCTCTTTCTCGGCTTTGGCTCGCTGTCGCGCCTCGTAATTTGACTTCATCAGTCGTTGCTGTTTTTTCTCCTTTTTCTGCTCTTCGTCCAGCTCTGCATCATCGATGTCTAGGAGAGGGAAAGTAGGTGGCTCTGCTTGCTCTTCCTCTACCTCCTCGCCCAGGTCCTTCTTCCGTGCTTTGGTTATTGCCTTATCTAAATCACGAATCCGCTTTTCGAGTTGACTTTCATCATCGAAATCCTCGGCTTCTAACAATTGCCTGACTTGCTTCTTTGGTAGATCTGCAAGCCTATTCCGCAGTTGCTTATAGTACTCAAGTTCTTGTTCCTTGTCCATCAGTTTCTTTAGACGCATCTTCGCTGCTTGCTCTTGCAGACGTCTTCCACTCTCTTTCTTACGTTCTGCAATCTGTGCTAGCTCCTCCTCTGTTTTTTGGACTACAATTTGTTCGGTGAAAGGGTGTTGTATGACATGATCTCGATCCTCTAGTCCCGTCCAATCGAGAAAATGGCAAATCTCATCCTGATAATCTTGAGCGATGTAGCAATGATCTCGTACAAGGTCTTCAGCTTGCGGATCAGTAATTTTGCCAGGAAATGTGGGGTACTTCAGTCTAAGCAACTTAAGCAGATAGTCTGCACTTTGTTGCCGACCCCAATTCAGCCTTGTGGCGTGCGTAAGCATGGCTTTGGAGTTGACCACTGGTATGAGGTGGGTCGAAGTGTATGAAGAAGATATCACGAGGCCAGTCTTTCCTTTGTTGTATTTATACGAGAAGAGTGAGTCGATTCCGTAAGCAACGGATGTAGCCCCGTAGCATTCGAACAAGATCTCCGACATGGCTGTTCGCTTGATTAGCTTGGTATTTCGCCAGCGATGGACAGGTACTTACTTCTTCTTGTATATCCTAAATTGGCCACAGGCTCAGTCATGACAATCGGTCGCTCAATGCCCGTACTCGAATCGCCGTCAATTCCAAGTTTTATGAAGATATAGTCGAGAACACCTTCTACTGCATCCCAGTTGTTCACGATATTGTTGCCTGGCTCATATATGTTCTTGGCTTGTCCTCTTGCTGTACCATCCGCGTACACATCCGAGCCGACGAATGTGAAGTAACGATTCAGCTTTCTGTCCTTGTATCGCGCCCAAAGGGGTGGTATCGTGATACGGGGTTTCAAGTCAAATGACCAACCGGCGCGTACGTTTGAAGATCCTTGGTCTATGACTATAGCCGTATCGCGATTACTGTGCTCGTAGCCCTGGGGGTCTGGCGCTTTATAGCCTTCAAAGGGTGGCTCGCTGAGAGTCCATATCTTCGCAGGTGCAGGCTTAGGCGAATTGCGACCTGACTCAGCGATTGGTGTGTCTATGAGGCCTGGCATGTTGATACGTTCTACGTGCTATTCCACTAGAGTCCTCGTAAACAGATGCAATAAGACGCTCGTCTGGATGTCGCTCGCACTCAGCGGTAGCGCAAGGAGTGTTTTGGAAAGGGATTTCGAGGTGAGGCGCGACAGAATTTCGCCCGAGACTTGGGGAAGTGGGCCGAACGCAATCAAGGTTTCGACATAATTCAAACGCAGATAACGAAGCTAGCCATCAAACTGGCATCTGGTATTTGAGCATGCTCGACATTCAAGATGCGGACTTCCGTGTGGTCTGAGCTTTGGAGATGCGACCACACGCGCGCTTATTCTCGTGTTTTGAGAGATCACAACAGCTCAGAGACGCTGCTATACTGCATGTAATTTTGGAATTTAATGAAATAACTGGAGAAGCTTAATATTCCATAAGCTAAAGCGCTAAATAATGGCAACATAAGGGCACCTCCTATCAGCTCCATGGTATACTCCTATCCTTCGCTCCATTTCTCATGATGTTTAAACATATACACCCTGTCCAAGCGTACGACTGGCCTCAAAATCCTTTTTCATTCAAGAAGGTTCCTTGAGCTCGTCGGTTGCTACGCACATTAGCAGTCAGATCGTAGACCGGCGTTCACAGCTTCGTACCTTCAAGATGGAAGAGAACATTTGACTGATAGTTTTTGAACATTTGTGCTACCAGCTCGACGTTCATGTTTTGAAAGTTGATTTCCTAGGTCAAGTTGGTCTGGAGGTCCAACCCTAGATACTACATAAACGTACTTGCAAGCTTTTGTTCAACACCATGATTGCTTCGTTGAGTTTCTCCTATCGAAGGTCAAAACAACGCGTCAAACCTCGTGTCGAGGTTTATGCTGACCACATTAGTGATAATGCGAGAGAGCAGCAGGCTCTGTTGATGTTCGTGTGGGCTCTCCTAGTTGTTTATGTCAACATAGAATACAATTTCCACGTGCACAGGAGACGCGTACCATTCTATTTATCAAAATGAACTACTGAGTCCCGCAGAGAGGATATTTGAATAAAAGACAGAGTTTGAGATACGGTTGTGTCACCATTCTAATCCCATGCTGGGAGGGTATGAAGGTGGTCCTTCGGGGCGCGCTTGTCGCGTCTATTACGGCAGGTGATTGACCACCCAAACACATCTCGACTTCGAGATTTAGGTCACGATCGCACCTTACGCAAAAACTAATCCGCCATGGCTCCAATAACTAATTCTTCAAACGAAGCAAATCACCAAGCTCTACTCGATAAACTCGACATATATAGCGTCCCAAAACCATTTCGCAATCCATCATGGAAACCACCCCAACGCCGCAACAAGAATCTTCGTCAGATAATATCTGAAGCGCAACGCAAAGAAGCCTCTATGATGGGCTCGCAAGCCGTGTCAGGTTCCTCGACGCCAATTCCAGCATCGGACTTTGCATCGACAGGTGCTATGACTCCAGTCTCAAACGGTAGCGTCGCCCATCACGGCAACACGAACATCGCCCAGGCGGCGCAACGCCTTGATCGCCTGGTGTTGGAACGGAATCAACAAGCCGCATTGGGGATAACCAAGCCAAGTGGCGACACTGGTAGTGCATTTGGGGGCGGAGCGCAGAGCATGAGCGTCACATATACAAACATTGAAAGCGCACCGAGCTTGCACCCCAGTAGCCAAAAGAAATACTGTGACATAACAGGACTGCCGACGAGCTACACGGACCCAAAGAGCAAGTTGAGATATTACAACGCAGAAATATACAACTACATCCGGGCGATGCCTCAAGGACAGAAGGAGGGTTATTTGGCAATACGTGGGGCTCATACGGTACTTAAGTGAAGATCGGTTAGGATGGATCTGGACAAATATATGCACTAAACATGGCTCCCAATGCCAGAAGAACCTGTAAGGACCTCGAGATTTTGCCAAACGCTCACATTGGCAATGTATCGAGCAGCCTTCTGTTAAGCGCAGCAGATGATAGATATTACCTTTGAAGAATCGCGCTTGGCGAGGACTAAGACTGAGGATCAGGCAGTAAAGTAATTCTGGTGGCACTCGGTCGTGTCTGTTGCCCTTTCTTGCAAATCGGTATTTGAAGGGGACCTCAATGTTCTCAAGAACGAAAACGAAAACAGCTTTGTACAAGCACCCAATGTTCATGTATCGTTCCAACTTACGAACGAAAAAGATAAGATTGGCATAACCACGTTACACATTGTTTCCTTAACCCAATCGATGTCTATCTTGCGCTGTATCAAGTAGAAATGCAAATGGCATCTGATTGACTGCAACAATAGGATCCATCCTCTTTATATATGGTATGGTTTTAATAGTGTAATGTGTGGCTACTGAGCTCAACGGCGGCATTTAGCAAAACCTTAAAGTCTCCAGCCATATAAAAACGAAGCCCTACTCTTGTCTCTCGATCGAGCTGATGCTAATAGCACTTGTCTAAATCTGGCCCTGGATACGCAATTACTAAAGGCCGTTGATGATTCCATCCATGAACATCAATTGATGGTAGAAGTCTTTTCGGTTGGCAATCACGACCAGCAAGAATTATTAGAATCGTGAAATTTGAGCAATTAATGAATTTTTTATTCTGGACGTTTGGACAAAATGTTCACATATTGAAATGGGAGATCAGCGAAAGCCAGCCAATGAGCGGGGTGATAAATGCAACCCTATCGAATCACACCTATTCAATCTTCCATCTTACTGCCAAACAAAATATGGGCCGACACTTTGAACATAGCAACCATGCAGACCAACATTTTGAGAATAGAAGAGACCGTTCTCGATCGCGTTCTCCATATAGACCCTCACAGTCACATCGACACAAGCGTAGACGCACGGAATCCCCAGCATCAAGGCCACAAGTGCTGCCCTTCCATGCCCCGCTTTTAAGCAAACATGACTTCAGAGAATACAAGGCCATTTTTTCGCTCTACCTCGATGTGCAGAAGGAACTCCAGCTAGATACCCTCGATGAGCGGGAAGTCAAAGGACGTTGGAAGAGTTTTGTAGGAAAGTGGAATAGAGGAGAGCTGGCCGAGGGATGGTATGACCCGAGCACGAAGAAGAAAGCGGATCATTCTGCATTGACTTCCGATCTTCAGAATCATACACCACAGGAGAACGAAGAACATGATGTTAGCACGCGAGATTATTGTTCTCGGGCACAAGGTAATCAGAGCGACGATGAGTCCGAGGACGACGAATTTGGCCCTTCACTACCAGCAGAAACAAGGAGCGGCAAGATATCAGGACCAGCAATACCAAACATGCAAGAACTCGAACTTGCAGCTGAGCTCCGAGCCGAAGAACAATCTTTGGCTCGAGCCGAACTCGCCTATAGCCGCCGAGTAGATCGAAAACTACAGAAAGAACAGCTTGAAGAATTGGTTCCGCGCGCGGATCCCGGTTCTCGTGAGCGACAACTGGAGAAGAAGAGGCTATTAAATGCGACGATTGGCGGATTCAAGGAAGCAAAAGAGGGTGGTGAGGTAGAGGTTGGGGATAGTGACTTGATGGGTGACGACGGTTTGGAGGGTTTCAAGAGAAGGAAGGCGGAGATGGAAAGGAAGAAGACTGAAAGGGAATTGAGGAAGGAGGAGCAATTGAGGGCGAGACGCGCGGAGAGGGAGATGAGGCTAATGAAGGCGAAGGAGAAGGAGGAGAAGACGATGGAATACCTGAAGGCGTTGGCAAAGGAACGATATGGCTGAATGAGTCTGCCATAACTCTCAGGCTACGAGGCCCTTAACCAGCCAACAATGGCATCCAGAGTGTAGAGTGCTGGAACGCCGTGGAAAGTAATTGAAGCTTTATGATTGATTCTTGCTCATATCAAAAGCCTCGCAAAATATGCATCGAGGCCCCATACATAAGACCATAGTACTCCATGCCATGTTCGCATTTGATTTGTTGTTGCAATAGCACACAACTAGAGATTTTTGCACATTCAGCCCATCTCTTCTCGAACCACATTTGAACAACGAGAACACCAAGATTTCGCTGTTTAACGGTACGATTTCTGGTATCTTGCGCGGGCACCTGGACCACCGAACTTCTTCGGCTCCATTCTCCTGTTGTCGGCTACGAGCAGCGTGCGGTCGTACTGAACAAGGGTCTGCTTGATCTGGTTCTTCGCGTACTCATCAACATATTTCTGGTAGTAGGCGACGATGGCCTTTGCGATAGCCTGGCGGATAGCGTAGATTTGCGAGGTAGATCCACCACCGGAGACGCGCACACGAATGTCAACACCGGCTAAAATTTGCAAGCGTCAGCATTCGAACTAATTTCATGCCACAACTGGAGTATAAGTGAATGCCTACCGAACTTATCAAGACCAACCAGCAGGATTGGCTCGTAAACCTTGAAGCGCAGGATCTGGGGCTCGACGAGGTGCAGAGGCTTTCCGTTCACTTTAATGAGGCCCTTGCCGCTGTTGTCTGGTCAGAATGATATGTGCAATTCGTGTATACGAGAGGTGAATCTGCGATGTATTCGAACATACGCTTTGCAGTGTGCTACCGCTGTTGAATATGTCAGTATACTAGGTTCGCCGCTTGAAACTGGGTGGAATGCAAAACCTACCTGTTGCGGTCTTCTTCTTGCCGAAGCTGCGCATACTGTCAGTCTGTGTCTCTCATTTGTAACAGCAGGTAGCCGTACGTCTGTACGCTCTGGGAAGCCATGCTGGATTATCAGAATGGCGAATGGAGCGAGGTGTGGATATTTGCCGTCGTCGTCACTGCGATTGAAGTCCGAAAGAATTGGTGCATGTGTGGGCTTGGCGTAGATTTCGCAAGGCATTTTGGCCTGTGCGCTCTTCTTTGCCTTGTAAGTTAGGCATAAATACATTCTCATGACAGTAACATTAGCTTTAGCGCTTCTGCACACAAAGTTTTCTAGCACACAACATGGCTTCCTCGTCAACCTCAATTTACAGAGGTACACGTTGCTAAAATCGAAATGAATGGTGAAACCGAGCATTACAAATGATTCGAGCTCTTTTAACTACCTTATTCTAGCGTACATTATGCTGCTCAACTTAGCGTTCTTGCTCCGCAGATGCTGTCAACGAGAACACTGAATTTGTGTATAATCTCTCGAATCAAGTCGTACGAGTTCTTCTCTTGGCTGACACCACCGGTTACACCGACGGTCATCAGGCCTAACTTTATCAGTTCAAATTGTCTTGATGCAATGGTAACAAGCATAACAAAGGCTTGCGAGTCTGGAACCCCTTTCGCGTAGATAGCCATGACCAACAAGGCCTGTATGGACAGCAAACTCGCTGGCTCGAAGATGAGCCGATGAAGCACCAACGTAGCATTTTTGTAGCATTCATCCGGAATACTGCCCAGTGATTTCTCTGACCCAGGGGCTATTTTGGATCGTACAGCCAAACCAAGAACCGCGTTGACAAGACTCCACCTTGCGTATTCACCAGCAGGCTCTGTAGTGTTGGCTCTGTATTGTGCATCAAGATACTCCATGAATTCTGGGAGTTCAAGCACCTTGTGTCCGGCCATAATGTCCTCAAAGCAGCGAGGCACAAGGACGCTTACAATTGGAAACGGCAAGAGCGGCGTTGCCATCTCAAGTGCTTTCGATGATGCGGCTTTTTGGATTCCCTTTAAATAGCAACCAAATTTTCCAGGGAGCAAAAATTCTGGGAATCCCCAATACCGCATTCTTTCTGAGAGATCGAAGGTAACTTCTTCCCCAGAACAGGATGACCGCTCAGGCTGAGATTCGGCTGTAGCTCTGAGTTTTACAGTGCTTTTACAAGCGGAAGGAGTTTCAAATTCCTGATGAGAAGTTGGTTCCGAGTCGAGTCCGGTCTTTCTTCTTTGACTCGATACTGTCTCCGCACAAGTCTTAGCAGGCCTTTATGTTTCCATTATTCTGTTGTTCATTCTCCTTCAGCGTTCAAGATAGAAACAGCAACTCACCGTTTAGCTGGTCCTCTCATTCTGCGGAACGCTGCGTAGGTGCATTCTGAGCCTTGCGAAGCACAATTGCTGCATGATGGTACCTGCCCGTCGCAGCGTCTCTTACGGGTTTTACAGCGTGAGCAAGCCCATGGGAAAGTGAGCTTATGCTTTGCTTATTTTGTGTTCGTTCAGGATTGAACTAAGTTGACTCACAATATAGGTTTTCTGTAGCTTCTCTGCGGCAATCTCCGCATCCGTCGAATGCATGGACTCAATAAATTGTTCCAAAAGGTTATTTTGATACCTTCGGGCTATTCAGGAAAATCGGTGGAAGCAAACTGAGCGTCCTAAGCTGCAAATGCTTTTTTTACTTGCCGTTGCGGAAGCTAATCTACCCCCGCCACCACGTTAGAACATTTGCATCCGCAAATGCTTGTTCAGATTAATAAAGCCAGCGAACCAGGAACGTGAAATTCCATAGAACGCATAGGTAAATCGGAAATGAACTCATTAATCATTGTAAAGATTTGAAATCAATTGTCATGAATAAGATGATCGAAAAATGCTGCAGCATTGCTTCCGCGTCGATCGTATATATGAACTGAGGAGCTATATATCAGTGTCCTACGTTTATTTAAACGATTGTTTCAAATATTTGTACTTTCGAATCGCAAGTTGAAAGAATCACTCGAGCACCCGCATAAGTTGCAGAACCTACGACATGGGTACTTTCACTCGTGTAAATGATGCACTCTTGTCCAATCCACTACCAAATGCGACCGAGATTCTCTCCTCTGGTGGAGACGATTGGTTGTGGGCAGCCACCGCTGTCTTCATACTGGCATTTGTACGTTCCACGACCTTCATCTTGATATTCCGTCTCATGTGTCTGTCATGCAGATCTGCTAACTTTGGTGGTCTTAAAGCTTGTCGTCCTCGTCCCCTGCTTCACTGCACCTGAAAACCAGCGCGTCTTCCATTATCTCTTTGTTATTACGCTTCTCACCGGCGCAATTACATATTATGCTCAAGCATCTGACTTAGGTTGGATCGTTGTTTTCGACGATAGCCATCCAAGCCGTCAGATATTTTACGTACGATATATTTATTGGACTTTGTCGTTCCCGGCCGCAGTTCTAGCTCTGGGTCTCGCATCCAATTTATCTTGGACAACTATCTTCACCAATATCTTCACCGTCTGGATCTGGATTTTGACATATCTCACAGCGGCATTCACGGCTAGCTCGTACAAATGGGGATTTTTCTCCTTCGGTACACTTTGCTGGTTAATTGTGACGATGAGTACGCTGAACGAGGGTCGTGAAGCGGCCACACGCGTTGGTATTGGAAAAGATTACATGCTGCTTTCGGTTTGGCTTAATGGTGTGTGGCTCCTTTACCCTGTCGCATTCGGTTTGAGTGATGGTGGTGGTGTGATCGGTGTGGCAAAAACTGCGATTATGTTTGGAGTGCTCGACATATTGATGATGCCAGTTCTCAGCCTCGGCTTCATCTTCATTATGGGAAAAAAATGGAATTTCGAAAAGCTACACCTTGCTTTTAGTGAGCATCGTTATCCCCCTTGCATATCGGACGTCTAGACGCCAGGTCGAAGCGCCTGGGTCGAAGCGTCTTACCTCTAATCTGGTTTGTTGACGGCATAAAGCCATCATATCTGTGTGAAATAGAACGTCCCCGGCTTTGACAGATAGGACTCTCAACTTATTTAATTGCTCCGGTCATGTCTATTCAATAAGCAAGTTCTTGTTGATTCGTGCAAGCTGTTATGAGATTGCAATACCTTTGTTAGCCTGGTCTGATTGGCTGCAGATGTGGGACGTGGCTCTATGCTCGAGGCTGAAGCTCCGCAGGTTGAAAAATACAAAATTATCTTTGATGGGTTTTGATGTCCGTCTCCGTTGCTCACTTGATTTCCCCTGGCTGAAGGCATTCATGTGTGTCGTAGCATCCTGCAAGATAGTTCGCTCACGAGAGAGCTTCGAGAAGTCAGCTCCATACAAGTACCATGCCCTAAGCGGTGTGCGATAAACAACATCCGCCAGAACATTTAAAAATCACGCAGAGTTTCGAGTGTGTTTTCAAGCGATTAGGTTGTCTCCAGACTTCCTGCTACTCTGCAGAATCTATCATCTTGTAGCAATCGAAGGAGGTCCTGTCCGACCCAATCTTGGCTCAGAGCTTAGACACTAGAACAACTTCGAACTCAAGGACCAGCATCCTGGTATCGTAAAGCTTCCAGACCTCGGACCTTCATCGCGAGACTCAAAGTCGGAACGTCACTGCTTTTTTTACCTTGAATTGCCTACGGTTATCAATCACATGAATTAGCAAGAGTTCTTCGTGATTCTCAAATCAGAGCCACCCTGAGGCGGGGAAGCGTGGGGTAAGCATCATTAACGCACAGTCATCATCTGCGACAAGACTTTTCGTGCAACGTCCGTCCTCGTCTTGCGGCTCCTTCATCGAATCACGAAGTCGAAATCAGAAGTGTTCGATCGACTCTTCGGGCCAGGTTAGGTGCTCACACGACCTAATTCTGGACTGCGGCACGGGTGACGTTGTTCGTGCCGAACCTAGCTCAGCCGTCTAGCTTTCGAGGCACGCTCCCCGGATTCTTATCGTAAAGACCCAATCAATGGATCCCAACTCGACATCCCCCACGTCGGTTTCCCCAGGTTCGCAGCCTGTCGACGTGGGTAAATTGGCTTCCGCTGGAGAGATATCACCAACTACGCAGCCTGTGACCGATCCTCCCGCGTCTCAAGGAACACATGATGCTGGCGCTGTGAAATGGCCTGGTGCGCCGCTCGAACTTCCTTCATCTGCAACAGTGTCCCTCGACAACATTCGAGATGCAAGGAAGCCGTCTATCCAGATTAAGCCTCACTCCGTAATGTCAGGCGAACCGAAGAAGAGGCCTTCGAGCCAGCGGAGACGTTTATCATCTCCTCCGCCGCCGCCGTGAGTATTTCGCATGTGTAGAAGCACAGCAAGCTAATCGTGGAAAAGAGTGTTCCGATCTAGGGTGTCTTTTGATACCTTTGAGATACCAGATAAGAAAGAGGAACCTACAACAGAGCCACCATCCTTCACATTGAACTCCAAACATAAGGACTATGAGTACAATAAGAGATCCCGAACATTTCTATGTGGTCTTGACTCCAACGATTACTCCGAATATGCTCTCGAATGGCTCATTGATGAGCTCGTTGATGATGGAGACGAAGTCGTGTGCCTTCGAGTTTTAGATCCAGAGGTTGCGAAAGACCGTCTACCGGCCAGTAGGTACCGTGAAGAGGCCGAGATGGTCATGAGGTCAATTGAGAAAAAGAACCACGAGAACAAAGCCATTAACCTTATTCTTGAGTTCTCCGTTGGAAAAGTTGAGAGAGTCATCAAAAGAATGGTAGAATGGAACTCTTTAAAAAAAATACTACAATGTTCTAATTCTTCTAGATTGAATTTTATGAACCCGCAATTTTGATCGTGGGCACGAGAGGACGCAGTCTGGGAGGCTTCCAAGGTCTGTTACCGGGATCTATCTCAAAATTCTGCCTCCAGAACTCTGCAGTCCCCGTTATTGTCGTGCGACCAAACATGCAACGCTCACGGGGCAAACGAAAACGTCAGCAAGACCCGACACGGCAAGGATACAGAGACCTGCTTGACCGCGCTGGCTTTGAAGGTCATATACTTGACGAGAAGAATCGTTACAGTGTTGATTATCTCGGCGGGAAGGAAGAAGAACGACCCGCATCTACAGACGAAAGTGCTGCTGTGGCTGCAGCAATCGGGTTCAGGAAGCAGGAACGTTCTGCATCTAAAGGCAGTCCACTCACTAAGGTTGAATCAGCAACCACCGACGTGACCACAACGACAGAAAGCGAAGCAGGTAGCGAATCTGGAAACGCGAGACTAATGAAAAGTCCAGAAATGATAGGATTGGAAAGCCCCGAGCTTAGCGGCGAGTCTGCCTTTGGTGATGATGATACTGAAGGTGAAGGACCATCGACGCCTTCAAGTCCAGAAACTCTTAGCCGCCAGGCCCCGAACGTGATCGTAAGAAGGGCAACTGGCGAATTGGAATGACATTGGCATGCGTCGTCACCATGTAAGGCGACACAATCGATTTACTTTTCATGAAGTGACGGAAAGGCTGAATGCCGCTACAAATGCGGCGGGCGTCGATCATGTATGTAGTGGAGCACTCTTAGAACATAAATGAGTTTTCGTATAGCCATGTATTCTACGTATCTCGAATAGAAATAAAGCCACACGTTAAATGCGACGTAGCAATGAGATTCCGGCTATCTGCGATGTCTGAACATGCTCTAGCTACTTCGTTCATTACTAGGAAACGCACGGACCTCCGTCAGGTGTCCTTGGAACCTTAGCAACTCCTCGCAGTGACCGCGACCGACGGTCATGACAGGAAATAATTTCTGAATCTTCAACTCTACTGACCTACCGCTTCTGGATCCAACTAAGCGGTTGTAGCTATAATATGTGCGCGTAGCGGCTGCGTCCAGGCAGACGCGCAGGAGGGGACGAGTATCATGTCTCTCGTTAGCAAAGAAGCCCTCGATCGGCTCTTCTCAGAGCTCAAGAGCAAGTATGTAATGTTCGGAACCCAGTCTATCAGTGTTTAACTAACTTACGTTACAGAAATGATGAGGTCCGGTTGCGAGCCGCAGTAACACTGCGCCAGAATCTTGAGGCCGTTCACAGAGGTAGGAATCTACGTTGAGTGAACCACTTGACGACATGACGGGCTAAACATGTGTAGAATTACCTGCAAGCCAGTTCCAAGCACATTACAATGATATTACGACGCGCATTTCGATTTTGGTCGTTCAAGGAAATGACACAAATGAGCGAATAGGTGGCATTCATGCTCTAACGGCTCTCATCGATTTCAAAGGCGACGATGCATCCCTTAAAGCGACGCGATTTGTGTCGTGGCTACGACGCATATTGCAGGGAAATGATACGACCGCCATGATAGTAGCTGCCCGTGCTCTCGGTCGTCTAGCAACACTAGGCGGCACAGTCACAGCCGAGCTGGTTGAGGCAGAGGTCAAGACGGCGCTCGAATACCTACAAACAGACAGGCAAGAGAACAGGAGATTTGCAGCAGTGCTAACTCTGCGCGAGCTGGCTCGAAACTCACCCACACTACTCTTCCAGTGGGTGCAGCAGATTCTAGAAGTGATATGGGTCGCACTACGAGACCCCAAGGTCATGATACGCGAATCAGCAGCTGAGGCAGTAAGCGCATGCTTTGAGATCATGTCCGCAAGGGACCAGGACATACGAACAAAGACTTTCACCAAAGTCTACGAAGAGGTCATTAGAGGCTTCCAGATCAATACGATTGAATCGATTCATGGCTCGCTGCTTACCATCAAAGAGCTATTGCTGAAGGGCAACATGTTCATGCATGGCCCGCGATATAAAGAGTCTTGCGAGTTTGTCATGCGTTACAAGGATCATAAGGATGGTCTTATACGGCGCGAGGTCATCAATATCATCCCGACTCTAGCTTCTTATGCCCCTTCAGAATTTACAAGTAGCTACCTGCACCAATGCATGCTGCATCTTACGGGCTTAATCAAACGAGACAAGGATAAGAGTGCGGCCTTTGTTGCAGTTGGAAAGGTTGCGGGAGCAGTTGGCAGCTCGATTGCACCGTACTTGGAGGGAATATTGGGCTACATTCGAGACACGCTGACGGCCAAGGCCAAGAATCGAAGCATCAATGAGGCTCCTGTTTTTGAATGTTTGAGCATGATTTCCATCGCGGTTGGTCAGGCTCTCAGCAAGTACATGCCAACACTACTTGACCCTATCTTCGCATGTGGCCTCAGCAATTCCCTTACTCAAGCTTTGGTTGATATGGCACACTACATACCTCCAGCTAAACAGGTTATCCAAGAAAAGCTGTTAGATCTGCTAAGTCAGGTGTTGAGCGGTCGACCATTCATACCACTTGGAAGCCCCTACCATAGCACTGCAATCCCGCAGATATGGACACGGGATCACAAGGATCCGGCAACTATCGAGCACAAGGAAGCTGAAATAGCTTTGGCTCTGGACACTCTAGGAAGCTTCGACTTTTCCGGTCACATACTGAACGAATTCGTCCGTGACGTCGCCATTCGATACGTAGATGCGGACAATCCAGCCATTCGCAGAGCGGCGGCCCTTACTTGCTGCCAGCTGTTCGTTCGCGATCCAATTGTTTTTCAGACAAGCCACCACGCGATCCAAGTTGTCGGCGACGTAATTGAGAAATTGCTCACTGTAGGCGTTGCCGACCCTGAGGCCGAGATTCGTCGAACAGTTCTAATGTCGTTGGATGCTCGCTTCGATCGTCATCTAGGCAAAGCTGAGAACGTCCGCACTCTCTTCCTTGCCTTGAATGATGAAGTCTTCGTTATTCGAGAAGCAGCTATGACCATCATCGGACGATTGACAACCGTCAATCCAGCATATGTATTCCCATCTCTTCGAAAAGTTCTCATTCAGTTGTTGACCGATATTGAGTACTCAAATAGCGCTCGGAACAAAGAAGAGAGTGCTCGTTTAATCAGCCATTTGGTGGGAGCATCTTCCAAGTTGATCAAACCCTATGTGCAACCGATGGTTAAGGTACTTTTGCCAAAGGCAACAGATCCGAATCCTGAAGTTGCATCTACAACCTTGCAAGCGATTGGCAATCTTGCGGAGGTTGGCGGCGAAGATATGAAAGAGTTCATCCCTGAACTGATGACTATCTTCATTGAAAATTTGCAGGACTTGAGCTCAGACTCGAAGCGAACGGCGGCACTGCACGCTCTTGGACAACTTGCCGAGAGCTGTGGTTATGTGATTGAACCGTATAGGCAGTACCCAGAATTACTCACAATCCTGAAGAACATCATTCGAGAACAACAATCGAGTATTCTCAGACAAGAGGCGGTAAAGCTTCTCGGAATACTTGGTGCAATCGACCCCGATGAACAGGACAAGCTAACTGAAAAGATTCAAGAGGCGCAGATAGTTGAGGAAGCAGAGGAAGTTTCGGACGTTTCGTTGATCATGAAAGGTATCACTCCCTCCACGGAAGAGTACTATCCGAAAATCGTCATCCAAACCTTGATGGGTTTACTGAAGGACATGTCCCTCGCACAGTACCACTCCCAGGTCATCGAGGCAGTAATGAACATTTATCAAACGATGGGATTGAAGTGCGTCGGATTTCTAAAATACGTTATTCCTGGTTTTGTGTCTGTCATCCGAGCAGGTGGTCCTATTGCTGCAGAGGGTTACTTCAACCAGCTCGCAACTCTGGTTCGAATTGTTCGACAGCATATTCGGCCGTTCTTGCCATCCATTCTATCCCTTGTCCAGGATTTCTGGAGCGCTTCACCACAGCTACACGCGACGATTCTGACACTCATCGAATCCATTGCGAAAGCCCTAGAGGGAGAATTCAAGCTATATCTTGCTGATGTTCTACCTTTAATCTTAAGTGTGCTGGACTCGGATAATACAGCCAAACGAACCCCTTCGCAGAGAGTGCTGCATGCTTTTTTGGTATTTGGTTCAAGTGCAGAGGAATACATGCATCTGATCATTCCGGTCATCGTTCGTATGTTCGACAAGATCGGACAACCTCAACACATTCGGAAGCAGGCTATGGAGACGGTCGGTCGCCTATCAAGGCAAGTGAATATCTCTGAATTTGCCGCCAAGATAATTCATCCATTGGCAAGAGTGCTCGCCGGACCTGACGTTTCGCTCAAGCCAACAGCACTCGACACATTGTGTGCTCTAATCTACCAGCTTGGAGCTGATTACCTTCACTTCTTGCCAACTATCAACAAGATCTTGGCCACGCAGAAAATACCTCACAACAATTATGCCATTATTATATCCAAGCTGCAAAAGGGTGAATCATTACCACAAGACCTTAGCCCGGACGAGAAATATGGCGAAGACGATGATGACCATCTGTATACCGACGTCAACATGAAAAAATTAGCAGTCAACCAGCAACATCTCAAGAATGCTTGGGAGGCGTCTCAGAAGTCCACAAAAGAGGATTGGATTGAATGGATGCGTCGTTTCAGTGTTGAACTTTTGAGAGAGTCCCCACAGCAGGCTCTACGTGCATGCACCATGCTTGCAAGCGCATACAATCCAATAGCTAAGGCTCTGTTCAATTCAGCCTTTGTGTCCTGCTGGACGGAACTTTATGACCAGTATCAGGAAGAACTTGTACATGCTATTGAAACAGCCTTGACTTCAGCAGAGATTCCCCCTGAAATCTTGCAGATGCTCCTAAACCTCGCAGAATTCATGGAACACGATGATAAGGCGCTTCCTATCGATGTGCGAACACTCGGAATGTACGCTGCTAAGTGTCATGCTTTCGCCAAGGCCCTGCATTACAAGGAGCTTGAGTTCAATGCTGAACAGAACCCAAGCGCGGTTGAAGCACTCATCAGTATAAATAATCAATTGCAACAATACGATGCAGCTTTTGGTATCTTGCGGAAAGCTCAAAATTACAACGACGTTGAACTGAAGGAGACTTGGTTTGAAAAGCTCTTCCGATGGGAAGAAGCTCTTCGTTCCTACCAGAAGCGTGAGAAAGAGAGCGGCGAAACGTTCGAGACAACTATGGGTAAAATGCGCTGCCTACACGCGCTCGGCGAGTGGGAAACCCTATCCTCGCTCGCTCAAGACAAATGGATACATGCTAGCGCTGAAGTTCGAAAGACAATTGCGCCACTGGCTGCAGCTGCTGCATGGGGACTCGGTCAATGGGAACTCATGGATCAATATCTGGGTGTTATGAAAGCTTCTTCTCCAGATCGATCCTTTTTCGGTGCCATATTAGCGATTCACCGCAACCAATTCGACGAAGCACATGCACATATTGACAAAGCACGTGGCCTCCTTGAGACTGAGTTGAGAGCTTTGTTGGGCGAATCATACGATCGAGCGTATCTCCAGATCTTGCGTGTGCAAATGCTTGCTGAATTGGAGGAGATCATGGTCTACAAACACAACCAAGCATTAGGAAACGTTGAGAAACTTGAGCTTATGAAGGAGACTTGGATGAAACGATTGAGAGGATGCCAGTCAAATCCAGAGGTTTGGCAGCGTATGCTCAAAGTAAGAGCTCTGGTCATCTCTCCTAAAGACTGCCAGCAAATGTGGCTTAAGTTTACCAATCTCTGCCGCAAAAACCAACGTCTGGGACTCGCGGAGAAGTCACTCAACGGGCTACTTGACACTGATGAACGAGTCTCGGTTTACATCCAGCACAATGTTGACCGCGTGGACCCGCATATTGCATACGCGACTCTTAAATTCATGTGGGCTACCGATGATCGCGAGACGGCCTTGAAGACCCTAAAGGCCTTCAGTGCTCGATTAGCAGACGATTTACAGATCCAAGCTCGCGAAACCCAGATCAGACCATCAACAACGATGATTAATGGTGTCAATGGTATCACTGACGGCATTAACGGATTAAACATGACCAGTAGTGCCCAGCAAGCTGCCCAAAAGCCACACTTGGAGCGACATAGATTATTAGCCAAATGCTATCTCAAGCAGGGCGAGTGGCAGTCGGCGCTGTCTGGTGGCGATTGGGGGGGAAATGAGAACGTGCATGATATTCTAGCCGCCTTCAACGCAGCCACAAGGTATAATCCAGTTTCGTACAAGGCGTGGCATGCTTGGGCGCTTGCGAATTTCGAGGTTGTTACGGCAATGACTTCACTGGGTGATCGCGAAACTACCGAGATCCCCCAAGCAGTCGTGCAAGGACATGTTGTCCCTGCTATTGAGGGATTCTTCAAATCAATATCTCTGTCCACTTCGAGCGCTTTGCAGGATACGCTTCGTGTACTGACTTTATGGTTTGCTCACGGTCATCATCACGAGGTCAATAATGCTGTTAATGAGGGTATTGGCACTGTCCGCGTGGACGTATGGCTTGAAGTCATTCCACAGCTCCTAGCACGTATCAATCAGCCTAATGCTCGTGTCAGAGCCTCAATTCACAAGCTCATCAACGATATTGGCCGCGCCCATCCGCAAGCTATGGTCTTTCCTCTGACCGTCTCAATCAAATCGGACATCTCAAAGCGCTCTAGATCTGCACGCGAGCTGATGGAGGCAATGCGTGCTCACTCACCTGTCCTAGTTGAGCAGGCTGATCTTGTCAGCCACGAACTGATCCGTATTGCCGTTTTGTGGCATGAACAATGGCATGAAGGTCTTGAAGAAGCATCGCGTCTCTATTTTGGTGACCACAACATCGAAGGCATGTTCGCAACTCTTGCCCCATTGCACGCTATGCTAGACAAGGGCCCGGAGACACTGCGCGAGATTTCTTTTATTCAATCATTCGGCCGGGAGCTGCAAGAAGCGCGGGACTGGTGCAACACTTATCGGCAGACGAACGAAATCGGGGACTTGAACCAGGCCTGGGACCTCTATTATCAAGTTTTCCGTAAGATCGCCCGTCAGCTTCCCTCTTTAATGACTCTTGAGCTACAGTATGTGTCGCCAAAGTTGAAGGCCGTGCGTGGTCTACAGCTAGCTGTTCCGGGCACGTACGAGAGCGGTGCACCTCCCATCACGATCGAGTCATTTGACCCTGTGGCTACTGTCATCCAATCTAAGCAGCGCCCTCGTAAGCTTGTCATCCGTGGTAGCGATGGAAAGGACCATAAATACCTGTTGAAAGGCCACGAAGATATCCGACAAGACGAACGCGTAATGCAGCTTTTCGGCCTCTGCAACACTCTTCTCGCCAACGATAACGAATGTCGAAAGCGACATCTAAATATCCAGCGCTACGCAGCTATTCCCCTATCGACTCAATCAGGTATCCTGGCCTGGGTGCCCAACAGCGATACACTCCATGTGCTTATTCGCGAGTACCGTGATAGTCGGAAGATTCTTCTCAACATTGAGCACAGAATCATGTTGCAGATGGCACCGGATTATGACAGTCTGACGCTCATGCAGAAGGTCGAAGTATTTGGCTATGCTCTCGATAACACAACAGGCCAAGATTTGTATCGTGTTCTATGGCTTAAATCCCAAAGCTCTGAAGCTTGGCTCGGCCGAAGGACGAACTATACTCGTTCGCTTGCTGTCATGTCCATGGTTGGCTATATTCTCGGTCTAGGAGACAGACATCCCTCTAACTTGATGCTCGATCGTATTACGGGCAAGATTATCCATATCGATTTTGGAGACTGCTTTGAAGTTGCCATGCATCGTGAAAAGTATCCTGAGAGGGTACCATTCCGGCTCACGCGAATGCTAACATATGCTATGGAGGTTAGCAATATTGAAGGAAGCTACAGGACAACTTGTGAACATGTTATGAGGGTGCTGAGACAAAACAAAGAGTCTGTCATGGCTGTCTTAGAAGCCGTTAGTATACCCATCATCACGGGTCATTGTTGAAGCTAACTGTGCAACTATAGTTCATCCACGATCCTTTACTTAACTGGAGGCTCAATCGAGAGTCACCTCCCGAGCCGACATTCCAGTCGGAGCGTCGTAACAGCCTCATTGCTGGAATTGAGACTCGTGGTAACGCAAACCGTCCTTCAAGCAGCGTTGCCGCCGCAGCCGCAAATGGTACGGTCCCAGAGTCGGGACGTCCGGACATGTACCGTCCCCGCAACCGCAGTAGTGCTTTCGCCACTAAAGCGGAAGAACAAGAAGCGAAGGAAGTTCAAAATGCACGTGCCATTCAAGTTCTGGCAAGGGTCAAGGAGAAGCTCACAGGCACTGACTTCGGGCCAAAGGAAAAGGATAAAAGCTTGAATATTGCAGGTGGTGGAGCTCCAGTAGAAGAGTTGAGAGTCGATGTTCAAGTGGATCGTTTGATCCGGGAGGCAACCAACCTCGAGAACCTTTGCCAGCACTACATAGGCTGGTGCAGTTTCTGGTAGTTCTACAATAGACTTGCGCATTGCCCTTACGTTGGGGAAAACTGGAGTATCGGTTCTATTTCGAAGGGCTTTTCGGCATTCGTGGTGAAGGAATTGTTAAAGAAGTAGCTTTCGCAATAGAGAGCAAGGGATATATTACGGACGTTGGAAAGCATTGCGAGGGCGTTTTAGCTGGGATTTTCATGCTTGATCATATCCTTTGCAGCTCAGATCGTATGGCACACGCGTTGGTGACTAGAAACACATGACACAAATGATCACGAATGCATTTACATATTAGGGTGTCGTAACATTCTGAATTCACATACTCGTCACATATATTCCCCAACAGAAGAAAACCTATTATCTGTGCCACCTCGTCTTGGAAGTGCCTGGATATAGATCCAGTCAAGTCTGAATTGAGTGTTTCAAAGCAACTGCATTGCCCGCTTCTATGTGATCAATAATAATGGTTGTCACGAGAACAACCATATATTTTATGATGAGCATTCCAATATTTATCCCTGGTCTTGGTCCATCTTGTCTCTACCACTTCCCTTCACACGCCCATGCTTTCCCTTTCCGCCCTTAGCTCCATTCTTCGCATCCTGAATCTCCCTCATCTGCTGCTTTGCTATCGTCTGTGCTTCATTCACGCTCTCCGCATGCACCATTGCAACGTCCTTTTCGACACCTTCTAATTCGTCGAGTTTCCTTCCTAACGCATGCTCTATCCGTAGGAACACCTCGGCATCATACTGGGTCACGAAGTTGACCGCCTTTCCAGATTTGCCAGCCCGTGCTGTACGACCCACGCGGTGCACGTACGTGGCGCTGTCATCAGGGATGTCAAAATTGAGGATCAAGTCAACTGAAGGTATGTCTAGCCCACGTGCAGCAACGTCTGTGGCGACAAGTATCTTGCGCGATTTGGAGCGAAACTTGCTGAGAGCTCCCATGCGCGTGGATTGTGACATGCCGCCATGTATTGGAACGGCTTCAAGCCCGAGAGCACGGAGCAGGAAGGCTAGTCGCTGTGTCTCATTTTGCGTACGTGTGAAAATGATGGTTGTGAGGCCAGGGAAAACATCGGAGAGAAGGTGTACAAGATAGAGGTCCTTGTGTTTGTGGGGGATAATCAGGACGCGCTGAATAAGTGTCGCAACCGTTTGACGTGCCGTAGACGATATTGAGATGCGTACAGGATTTTGGAGCGAGGCTCGCTGGAGAGACTCAACCTTGCTGGACATGGTAGCGGAGAAGAGATATGTATGCCGACCTTCTCGCGGGAGAACCTTAAGAATCTTGTCCAGCACGGGACCGAAATCAAGATCAAGAAGACGATCTGCTTCGTCCATAACCAGGTACTTGAGTTGACGTAATGAGAATCCCTTCGTCGATTCGAGATGATCAAGCAGTCGTCCGGGAGTAGCCACGATAATGTGTGGTTTCTTGGATAGCGCGATCGCTTGAGCAACCATATCCATGCCGCCAACAATAGTAGCACATCGAACACCAATGACCGACCCCAGCGCCTCAAATTGCTGTGAGGTCTGGTACGCAAGCTCTCTGGTGGGAGCAAGGACTAGTCCGAACAGCGCTTGTGGCTTCTTCATGAGCGCGTCTAATATCGGTAACGCGAATGCAGCCGTTTTACCTGAGCCGGTCTCTGCGAGACCGATGACATCTCGACCTTCTAAAGCCACCGGAATTGCTTGTTCTTGGATCGGTGTTGGCTTTTTGAAGCCCATCTTGTCACATGCTTCGGCCAACTCCTTAATGAGTCCTAAGTCATGGAACGTCTTTTCAGCAACGGTCTGGTCATTTCCTGCAGATCTCTCTGAGATTTCACCATTGTTCTGGTTTGATCTTGGTCTATCATCTTCAGGCGATACTCTGCTCTTCTTCATTGAAGAGTCCTTTGATTCGCCAGTCTCATGTTTTCGCTTTTTCGAGGCCGAAGACTTATGAGCCTTGGCTACGGAAGACATCGCGAACAAAGAGTTATCCCTTGCAGCAGAATCTTGGTCCGTGGTTATGTTATGGAGATGGGATTGCTGTTGGAAACTTTTTCCTAACAATGCGCCCTCGACGAAGAATTGCGGACTGCTTGACATCTGATTGGTCGGTGCTGCGGGTAAACCCTTGCGCTTGCAGGTTCAAAAAAAGTTCATCTTTGAAGAAGCTCAGAACATTACCTACGACTTCGCTTTCACTCGACCATCTTTGCACAAATCATGGCACGACGGCGAACAAAGAAGCGAACGCATATCGGCGCCAAAAATGGCAAGCATGCCAATACAGTGAAATCGATTGAGCGCTCACCGAAGAGCATGGTCATCCGGATTGGTGCGAGCGAGGTGGGACCGAGCATAAGTCAGCTGGTAAAGGATATGAGACTAGTTATGGAGCCAGGTACGGCGAGCAGGCTGAGAGAGCGCAAAAGTAACAAATTGCGGGATTATACGACAATGTGTGGCCCCCTTGGTGTCACACATCTGCTTTTGTTCTCCAGAAGCGAGTCTGGGAATACCAACCTCAGGATAGCCATCACCCCTCGTGGGCCTACATTGCACTTCAGAGTAGAAAATTACTCCTTGTGTAAGGATGTCGCTCGTTCGCAGAGAAGACCGAAAAACTCGAAAGATCTTTATTTGACGGCACCTCTGGTAAGTTCTCGCCGTTCCGGTCTGGATTCTCAACTAACACAAAATCCAGCTTGTGATGAACAATTTTTCAACATCAAGCCAGAATCAGCCTGCGGATGGGCCCGAAGTTCCAAAGCATCTCGAATCCCTTGTTACCACAATCTTCCAGTCTATATTCCCGCCGCTGAACCCTCAGACGACCCCGCTATCCTCAATCAAACGAGTGCTCCTTCTTAATCGCGAGCCTCCTTCTGATCCCGAAAACAGCGCTTACACTATCTCATTGCGACACTACGCTATCACGTCTCGAAAGTGCGGCCTCAACAAACCGATTAAGCGTATATATCAGGCAGAGAAGGGCGACAAGAGCGAACGACGGGGCAGAGGTGTGCCGAACCTTGGTAGGCTCGGCGATGTAAGCGAGTATTTGCTAGGCGGCGAGAATGGCACCAATGACGGAAGTTACACGAGTGCGAGTGAGACCGAGACAGACACAGATGGAGAAGTCGAAGTCATGGCGCCACGAACGAAGAAAATCTTAGGTCGCAAGGAGCGAGAGAAGCTTCGAACGGCAGCAGGAGAAAATGGCGGCTCGAATTTAGGGTCAGAATCTATCAGAGGGGCTGAGAAGCGCGCTATCAAACTCACAGAGCTAGGTCCGCGGATGCGACTAAGGCTTATCAAGGTCGAGGAGGGATTATGTGGAGGCAAAATCATGTGGCACGACCACATCTCGAAAACAAAAGCGGAGGAACGAGAATTGGATCAGAAGTGGGAACAAAGGCGAAAAGAGAAAGAAGAACGAAAGAGAATTCAAAGGGAAAATGTGGAGAGAAAGAGAGCGAATAAACAGAAGAAAAAGGAGGCAGATGGTGAGGATAGTGACGAGGAAATGGAGTATGATATTGACGATGATGAGTACTGGCAAGACGCAGGTGACGGAGATGAGAGTGGGGATGAGGTCGATGATGAAGAGGATGAGGACATGGAGGAAGGTTAAATTTAAGATGATGACCTCTTCCAAGTCGACAACATGTAAAGTCGACAAAGATGCGTCTTGTTTATGACCTGTTTCTCCATGATCATTCTTCAGCCGTGACATATTCAAAATCGGTCTCCCATCCAACTCCCTCAGACTCTGACTTGGCTGGATCTACCAAGAAGAAGCACGACTTTTTGACCCATTCTGTGCACTCTTCATTGCGCTGTGGGGCATGTCTGGGGGCAACTTATTAGGAGACTGTTTTCAGTTATGAGATTATTCAACGCTTCAATACCTCACAAGAGGAAATTTGATTAATATCTGAATCTCCGGTTTTGATTATTCTCTTTTTGTACTAGCACTTCAAGACAACACCTTCAGAATGCTTTGTTTCGTCTTTGCTTAGATGTTTTGAGATTTCTTGATTTGTATAGTCTTACCACAGTTTAGTTCCGACTCCAACCTCCACCCAACAAGTGAATTATATCGCTGGTTAAGTGAACTTGTGACTCATTTAAATCTCGTGGTTCTTGACCCGGCTTTGCCGATAGTACAAACATTTCTCAGATGAGTTCTGATTTCTGCACTTTTCACACATGAGATACTCGAAACCTACAAAAAACACAATCATTTCCCATCTACAAAACTGCAATTAATTTACAATTCAGCATTTCAACTGTAGAGGAATTTAATTAAAATCAAAACAGTATCTCTACAGCAGTGTACAACGTGGACGACAGAAGCGCAGAGAAATGATCACAATGTCAGCTTATGTTGGGCAACAAGACTCTCCATATGAGGGAGAGCCCCCAAATGTCGAAGAAGAGTTCGAAGAAGACACTGGAATCCCGGAATACAAGATCACTCGTGGCTTTGTGCGAGACCGTTGTATGCAAACATCTTCCGACAATGAAGATAGCTATGTAGATATCTCTTCTGACCCTGAAGATAACCCAACAGATGAGATATATGAGCGACGCCGCCATAGGCATGTTGCATCCCATTCTCATTATTCAAGAAAACTTTTAGGCCATGGGATTAACGCAGTAGAAGACGTGGTGTCGGCTGCTGTCGATGTTGCCAGCATTGCAATCCGCGGTGTTGTGAGGAGGGCAAAGTTCTTCTGGGAGACGACCGACAATGGCTCCACACCGCGACCATTGTCCAGATCTGAGCCAAATAAGTTGATCAACGGAATGTATTACGGTACTTTAGATGAGGCGAGGATTGACACGAAGAGGTATCATAATAGACTGTGCAAAAAGAGCCAAGCAAAGCCACGACTACGGGGATCATATCACGTATCCAATCGATGCGGAAGGACTAGAGCACTGTCAACAATCGATTTACACCTAAGACGTAATTACGAGGGACATGCTTGCCAAATCTCAAACCAAGTGCTCGGAACACGTATCGCACGAAATGATTCAGGCGATCTCATTGAAGTCAGAGAAGGCGGTGACGAATGTGCTTTTCTCGAAGCTCGAAATTTGGAATATCTTGCAGCGGTTAAGTGTAGAGGCAGAGATAAAATCACGGTCTTGGAAAGCACAAAGCCACATACATCAAGTCGAGGTCTTTTCTCTGGCATCGACGACTTTTCCGAGCTCGAAAAGAAGGACCCAGACATTGTGAGAGACGGCGACACCGTCTGGCTGCCTGACAGATATACCAAGCTCAAAAACATGACCGAGCTGGCTGTCATGTATAGTACAAAGGCTAAGATGAAAGAGAGATTACAAGAACGAAAGAAGAAGGATCTGGAGCGTATGAAGAGAGAAGATGCGAGAGAGCGGAGAGTCAAGGCAGAGATCAGCAAGATTCGACAAGAAGAGCAGAATAGGCTCCAAGTGCTGACCGAAAACGAAGAGCGCTTGAAACGGGAGCTGGAAGAGTGGCCCGATGCCTACAATGGCATGCTTGGTCAACAGGAACAAGATAGCAGCGACACAGACGAGCCTGTTACTGAGGAGGTAAGGTTTGCTAAATACCTTTGGGAGAAGCAAGAGGCACGTGAAGTGGGAGAGAAGAGAATGCTTCTAAGGCGCCAGTACGGGGTAGATCGACCACGTATAGAAATGGACAGAGATGAACTCCTGGACCCAATGAAGCATTTGTGCTTGAGTGAGCGGTCAAGGAAAGAGGCCCAGGCGCTGTTCTCAAAGGATAGGCAAGTCAGGAAGGCCAATGAGCGAGACGTCTTCCAAAAGCTTAAACCGGTTTTTGATGCGTATTTGAAGAGACGGTTGACGATGTGAGAAACCCTGGATGGCGAACGTCATCCGTGGAATACTACCTACATTGATCTTGCCAGCGTTGAGCGGACAAGGAGACGGAACGAGACTGAAGTTCATGATAGGCTGCTTCCCAACACACGATATACTGTAATCTATAGAACGCTAGCAGAAGGTGCACCCAAACAATGCATCTACAAATATGAGTGTCTTCTGATCCGATTTATTTTATTTTAATTTTTCGGAATGACGAAAGTTTGCAGAGTCCAAGCTATTCTAAGCCGACGTGACACAATCTACGCGTTGGTACAACAACACGTTGTGACTCACTCTCGCTACTGCTCCCACGCTATCATGAGACTTCCTATTGCTTCGAGATGTAAAGCATTCGGAGGAAGATCTTTTCTCCCTTGCTACCAACTCGAGGAGAGATCATTGCGCAACGCAAGCAGGTCCCACTTCATGGCGAAAATGGCGTCCGACGGCAAGCACTACAATGCATGCCTGACATAATTTGATCTAACACGAGTGGAAGCATACAATTCGGGCCCGGTTGGTCCTGCAGTCCCTTCACACTCAGCACCTCGGCCACAGAGAGTCACGCTAGCAGGGCGGTTTGTTAGTCTACTCCCATTACAGCCCGAGCACGCCGAGCAGCTTTTTAAGCATGTCGGGGAAGAGGCCAACGCTAAACTCTGGACCTACATGGGGGATGGACCATACTTGACCCGAGAAGCATTCAGCGAGGCAATTCTGTCAAAGAGCAAAAGCGAGGACCCGCTCTTCTTTACTGTCCTGTCCCGGCCGACAAACGAGCCCGTGGGATATGCCACGCTTATGCGCATTGACACTACTCATCGCGTTGTCGAGGTAGGAAATGTGATGTTCTCTCCAGCTATGGCAGGCACGCCCATGTCTACCGAGACCCACTACCTCCTCATGAGATACGCGTTCTCCCTTGGTTATCGCAGGTACGAGTGGAAATGTGATGCGCTTAATGCTCCTAGCGTTCGCGCTGCGACTAGACTGGGGTTCAGCTATGAAGGAACCTTTAGACAGCATATGATCTACAAAGGTAGAAGCCGTGACACGGCTTGGTTCAGTATCGTAGACAGTGAATGGGAAAAGGTAAAGGAGGCTTTTGAAGCATGGCTCGATGAGAAGAACTTTGACGCACAGGGGAAGCAGATTAAAAAGTTGGAGGATTTTCGCTTGTAGATAGACCTTAATGGCACATATACACTCAGATATGCCTCAGGAATAGAAATAGAACCTGGCAAATTTTTCGTTTGCTTAGTTGTGAGAGAATCTGGCAGAAATAGGTAATAGACGATTCTGAGTCGTGTTTCCGCTTCATACGGCGACGGCTGCTCCTTAGGCTACTGTTCTACCTGTCCTTTTGAATCTGTCGCTTAATTACAATCTAGGAAAAGAAGTGAATCAATGGTGTTATAGCCTGCACGGTGATGCCAGTGGATCAGCAGTGGCTGATGTAATGAAAGATGTAAGCCGCCGAATCTTGATTGTAATGCGCGATTGATGATCATGTATACAAATTTCTCGTTGGCTAATCCAGCAATGTGATAGTGCGAAGACGAACAGAACAAAGAGGAAAAAAGGAGATGGCAAATAAAGCAACTGCTGTAGAGCATGACTGCATTTCGCGCTGGCCTAATTGCGCGCTGGCAATGAGAGCTGATGCTGTTTAGATCTCCGACAATGTACGTATGGCGCTTGA